>NC_135712.1:141694990-141835874 GCF_964656455.1 Halichoerus grypus
AGTAGCTGCTCTTTCATCTAATTAATCCCACTAATGAATGGTATCTTTGTTTCAAGAAAGAAAATAAAATTGCTATAATGGAGATTTCTGCTTCCACACTTTATGAGGTCATGATAGAGGACAAGATAGAAATAGCTATTTAATTTCTTTGTCATCAGAATTGTCTCTGGATCTTCTGTCAACAAAACAATGAACATTTACTTTTAAGAAAGCATGAAATCTAAAGCCATGATGATAGTGACCTGAGACACCAAAGAGCAAATTAGTATTTTTGTGACTGAGGAATGTGACATGACTCATTGCTTTTGTGTCTCAATGGCCATATGTTCCTGCTGGCTATATCTGGTGAGCCATCCATTTTCCTTTGTTTTTGTTGTTCTTTTGTTTTTAAATTTTTATTTTTCCTTTTGCCATTTTCCTTTAAATGATGTTCTCTTGCATTCCTTCATTTTGCAAGAGGTCTTTCCAGGTATAAACACAGGAAAATGGTATAGAGCTTTGATGAAGGCATTGCTTCCCATGGATGAGTGAGAGGTGCCAAATTACCATTTTCTAAGCTTATGTAAGTAGGCTTTTGATAGCCCTCAGTCTAATCTTTCATTCTAAATACTTGAATATTGAAATGGCCACTCTGTAAAAAGAAAACTAATTCTTTCTACTACAAATTTATCCATTATCCATTAATAACATTTTGATTATGCTGAGCCCACTTGACTCTTAAGTAATAACACATTCTTCAATATTTTATTGATTTGGCCCCACCTGAATAGGATATTTCAAACATAAATATTAAAATGGAAAACTGTAAAAGAAGTCTAATTGATAAGAATAAGAAACGTATTACGTTGTAAATTTCCCGCTTTTTTGAAGCATTTTGATTTATTTTATGCATAAACCCATATATTTATCTAACTAAGCCATTTTAATGCACCTTAACATTGGAAGATTTTAAATGCTGAATATCCACTGCATCTGGTATGGTGAATTATTTCTTAGTTCAAATTGACAATTATTATTCTTGGTCTTATGCAGTAATTAAACCAATTAACCAGAAGGATTGAATACAGCTACAATTATCTATTAGTCTCAAGTTTGTATTTCTATTGTCAACTAGAATATTTTTGATTGGTATAACATTCTGAAAAAACCAGGTTCATAAATTCTGTGAGATTGGGTTCCCACTAGGTAGCTCTCAGAATATAGGTATAATCAAAGATGAGAAGAGTGTTTGAAATTCACTAGTTTATGTTAATGAACATTCTTATAATGGCTGCCAGGGGGACAGCTTTTATTGGAATTATCTTTTGTGAGTCCTCTTCATTAAAGGGTAAGGTCTTACTAAAGTGAATAATTATCCTTCATTCCAGGACTACAATGTCAAGTGTAATGAGTAGGTTTGTTAATACCTCCTTCCAGGTAGCCCAAGTTCTTCATCTGTAGCCATTAATTTGGTGACAGCCACTAAGTATTTTAACTGGCCCCTGATGCTGAAATGCACAGATGGCTTTCTTCCTGTGTGGTGCAGGGAACATTTCTAAATTTCTGAGAGGTTTCTGTCACTCCCCAAAGAATTTCCTGACAGCAGTGACATTTGGCCTAATCATTTATTCTCTGTTAGAAGGCCTCCCTGCAGTGGCTCTCAGAGTCAGGAAAGCTTCTGTGGTCTTAGGACCATAGGCACCAACATCTGCTGCCAATATCCCACTTGAAGTGTCCCAGCTTCATTTAAAAAAAATAGAACCCCCTTCATTTGTAGAACCCCTTTTAGGTTATTATTCTGAAAATAATGCCAAACTCATAATAAAGTTTCATAGGGGTACACTTTTCCAAATTATTAATGAGGAGTCCTTTTAAGATATAATTGGAATAACATTGAAAATTTTAATATAATGTAACCTAAAAAATAAAAATAAACTCATTTTTATTTCATAAATAATTCGATTATAATTGGATCATTCTCAGATGGAATATAACAAAATGATAACAATCATAGGTCTTGGCAGTGGAGTTATAGATTTCTTTGTGTCCTGTATTTTGCAAATACTAGAAAATAATCAGTAATTACCAAAAATTATTCAAAATGCTAAAATAATTGTTATATAGATGAATACAAAGAAAAATAATATAAAAAGAATACCTTCAAAAATTTACCATATAATATTACTGTAATAATTTCATCAATGACATTTACACCAGTTATCTGTTATTATTTCACATACTTTAAAAATTACGTAGGAATACTTTCACTTCTTCGTGATAACTTCCATTCTTGTGCGTGCACACGTGGTTTCTCTTATTTATATCCTTCTCCCTTTCTCTTCCTCCTATATAACTGTACTTCTATATATGAAGCTGTAAGAGAAAAAATAGGTGTGAGGTCCCTGTTGGGAAATAGTGTATTGGCCTAGGTTAGTGTTTCAAACAAAAAAATCAGTAAGGATGGAATTGTTTTACATCTTTGAAAATCTCTTTAATGTTTGATCTAATAAAGCACAGCTGAATTTTTTTAATTTTATTATGTTATGTTAATCACCATACATTACATCATTAGTTTTTGATGTAATGTTCCATGATTCATTGTTTGCGTATAACACCCAGTGCTCCATTCAGTACGTGCCCTCCTTAATACCCATTGCCAGGCTAACCCATGCCCCCACCCCCCTTCCCTCTAGAACCCTGTTTGATTTTCAGAGTCCATAGTCTCTCGTGGTTCGTCTCCCCCTCCGATTTCCCCCCCTTCATTCTTCCCCTCCTGCTATCTTCTTTTTTTTTTTTTTTAACATATAATGTATTATTTGTTCCAGAGGTACAGGTCTGTAATTCAACAGTCTTACACAATTCACAACGCTCACCATAGCACATACCCTCCCCAATGTCTATCACCCAGCCACCCCATCCCTCCCACCCCCACCACTCCAGCAACCCTCAGTTTGTTTCCTGAGATTAAGAATTCCTCATGTCAGTGAGGTCATATGATACATGTCTTTCTCTGGTTGACTTATTTCGCTCAGCATAATACCCTCCAGTTCTATCCATGTCATTGCAAATGGCAAGATTTCATTCCTTTTGATGGCTGCATAATATTCCATAGTATATATATACACCACATCTTCTTTATCCATTCATCTGTCGATGGACATCTTGGCTCTTTCCATAGTTTGGCTATTATGGACATTGCTGCTATAAACATTGGGGGAATTTTTATATCTGCTTCTGCTTCTGCCATATCCCACACCATGTAGCCCCTAAAACATCTACACTGTGCTGTTGAGAATGAAGATTAAGAAAAAGTGAGAAAATACTAATGACATCTTAGTTTTATTATGAGATAGTTTTGACCTTGTGAACTCTTTGAAAGATCTCTGAAATACAGACCACGCTTTGAGAACTGCTAATGGAGGATAGACATATTTTATTTTTGTAACTGTATATGTTCCATTTTACTGAATGTGCTTTATTGATAGAAACTGCCCTGCAAATGAATATTTGTATTGCTTTGAGGTTTCCTTTTCTTATAAGAAAGCTCTCTGTATATTGACCAGAGTCAGCGTTGATTTGTTGTATGCCTCATATTTTTCCCAATCAATGCATTCACAATTTTTGATAGACCTTTCTTAATTGGATGATTTGAAATTTCAGTACTGTCCAAATTTTATAGACTATGCCCCTCCCCCATGGTTTTTAATATTTGGGGAGCTTCTATTCTAGTAATAACGTTAACTAAGCATTCCTTTTCTCTGTCTCCAGTTACTGGAAATCCCCAATATAATGCATTTCAATATAGAAATCTTTTAAGACTACTCTGTGGTTTTGAAAAAATCATTAAGAAATTATGGTTTCTGTAATTGGAGTAATGTATCAAAATAGATGAATTCCAAAATTATAATAATTCAGAAAATTGTCCCGAGGCAAAATTTGTTCTACTGTCTTAAGTGTGTCCATTTTCTTGTTAGGAAAAAGAGAGACAATCTGAAATCCAACTCTAATTTTCCCTGAGGCATGGAAGAGAAGACCTTAGTAATTACTTGTCTTTTTCATCCAACCACTTAGTGTCTTCTTTTCTTATTTTTGCCAACGAATGCAGAAAATGAAGATCCCCATAAGGAGAAAATGTTCTCTTAGAATGGCTGTTCTTAGACCTTCAGTCGTACTTTTACCTTTGACTCATTCTTTGCAATATTTTGCATCTTTTCACAGTAACAAAATGTTCCTTAGTTAAAACTTTTTGAGCACATTATTTTGAATTAGTCTTTTTCTGTGCACTGTCCATGTGATGTCATCATTGAGTACATCCTGGGACCAAATCTAATTTAAAAAAAATTTTTTTTTTTTTGCATTTTTTTAAGACTTGGCATTGAAGTTTTGTTCAGAATATGACTTATTTCTTAATATTAACTCTGAACATCCAAATATAGACAGGTCATAAGCATTTGCTTATATGACCAGTGTAGCTAATTTAGGTTCGCTATTTTAGAGTATGTCTACCATCTACCAGAAAGTCTTTGATATGATTTAATGGCTCAAGTAGATACTTGCTGAATGAATAAATAACAATAATTGTTATTATTATCATCATTATTATTAATCATTATATCAATACTTGCAAGCCCTTCATCTTTTTTGCCTTTTTTTTCATTTCTTTCCTTCTGTGGTAGGCTGAATAACAGCACCCCAGACATATCTATCCCAATCCACAGAAACTATAAATATATTACCTTCCATGATAAAGGGACTTTGCAGATGTGACTAAATTAAACATCCGAAACGGGGAGATTATCCTGGATTTTTCTCATGGGCTCAATGTAATCACAAGAGTCCTTAGAAGAGGGAGACAGGAGGTTCAGAGTTAGTGTCAGGAAATGAGACAATAGAAGCAAGAGATTGGAATGATGTAAGGGAGGGACTATAAGCCAAGGAATACAGACAGCTTCTAGAAGCTGAAAAGACAAGGAAACATGCTTCCATGAAGCCTCCAGAAAGAACACAGTTCTGCGGACCCCTCGATTTTAGAGGTCTGACTCCAGAATGGAAGAGAATAATTTTGTAGTGTTTTAAGCTGCTGAGTTTGTGGGAATTTTTTTTATAGCAGCAACAGGAATCTAAGACACCCTTTTTACTCCCATTTCTTTCTATATCCTGTGCCATTAGAATTGCCTCTAGAATCAAGCACCCACAGTAGTGCTGAGCACTTAGATTGAATGGTATGTGGAATTCACATTTAAGTTCAACCCTTTTGCCAAAGCAGATAGGCTTCTACAGTATGTACAATAAACGACCTATGACTTCTATCAACCCAAAGACATCCCTGTCTTTGTTATATGAATGTAAATACATTCAGAACGAAGTATGCTGCCCATTTCAGAACAAGTTGTTCTTGAAATTTGTACTTGTAGAACTTAACCCCATCTCTTTATATGAAAGTAATATTAAATTTAGCTTAAAATTTAAGAACACAGGGTCATGAACGTAAACAGTGCAGGCCTCCAGTGACTTTTATGTTACCAGCATAGGTATGATCTTAAAACATTGAAATTATTGAAATACTATTCATAACTATATATTTAGCTTTTATGTATTTATTCCAATAGCTACTGATGTATATTTCATTGTTCACAATCTATAACTAAAATCCTTTTGCTATAACATAAAAATAATTTATCAAACCCATGGACATTGACTAGGGTTTTGTTTTATTCTTTCATTAATGAAAAATGAATTGCATCTGCTATTGTTTATCTTATTCATCTTAGAGTAGAAAGAACCAAATGTTAAAGATTGGTCTCAATTAGGCTGTCCACAGAAAGTTAATTTATACCTCTGAGGAGTGGGGAAAAATACTGGCTAAAACACTTGGCTTCATTCTTCCTTTTGGTTCATTCTACCAAGAGCAGAAAATGTAGCACTTGGTAGAATTCTGTCTATATCAGGAAGAATGCAAATAGATGTGGTACAAATTCCTTGCTTATGTAAATATTATCCTAACTGTAAAATAACTGACCATTTTTGCTGAGATAGGCTGAGAAGGCTCTTTGCATTGCTTTGCCTATAATTGGTTCCCAAGGGAATTTGCACAATCCATGATTTCAGATAAAATGGAGAGCAATGAAGGAGTTACAAATTATAAAGCAATTATGACTGGACTAGTCAATAAAATCTCCCGATCAGTTATTAGAGTGTTGTGTGTAAGATGTAGGGGACATAGGGAACAGAAATGTCTCCATTAACTAATGAGTAATCTGGTCATATTTCTTGGTAAGACAGTAAGACTTTTAGTTATTTTTTAACCTAAACTTTCTCTAGGAGGTTATGTAGTGTAAGGCAATATGATTAATATTACTATTCAATAATTTTAAGTCATTTCCTCTGAAGAAACAAGTTCCACTAATGGGTCTGAGTACAGTCCTCACTGGAAGGTTCAGACTTGGGATTCAGATAGCCTGGCATTTCTATCCACTTACTAATTATGTGATTTTGAGTGACTTATTTGCCACTGAGACTTGTTTATATAATCTGTAAAATTAAGATAAATCATTGTACTTCATTGAATGGTTTTTGGAATGAAATGAGATATTGTATCTGAATTGGTCCAAATAAGATGTATTATATAATGGTACTAAATACATTTTCAAATATCAGTGGCTTAACTCCCAAAAAGTGTTATGCCCTGTTCATGTTATAAAGTTAGATTGTTGAGAGCTCTGTTGCACACAGTTACTCAGAGAGCGTGAGTGACTCTATGACACATGACATCCAAAGGTGTGATGACATAGGATCAGAGATGAGAAAGTCACACCATCCTTGGAGGTTTGGCTCAGAAGTGACACATGTCATGTTTCTTAGTTTAGAGGCCAGGGAGACTTGGTAACGTTGGAATCCTGGGAATATGGATATTTGTAGGCATGATCTTTCTCACAGTATCCAAAATGCTTAGCAAGATGCCTGGCACATAATTAGAAAAGCTCAACAAATGTTAGTGATTGCCTTTGATTTCATTATTGTATGATTATGTTAGAGTTAGTACAGTTTATAATTAAGGATCCATTACTAACTCCATGACTTTGGGCAAGCTTTTAAAAGTCTCTCGTTGGGGTGCCTGAGTGGCTCAGTCGGTTAAGCATCTGCCTTCAGCTCAGGTCATGATCCCAGGGCCCTGGGATCGAGCCCCGCATCGGGCTCACTGCTCAGCGGAGAGCCTGCTTCTCCCTCTCCCTCTGCCTGCCACTCTATCTGTGCTCTCTCTCTATCTCTCTGTCAAATAAATAAATAAAATCTTAAAAATAAATAAATAAATAAATAAAATAAAAGTCTCTAAACCTCTGTTTCTTCCATGGTAAAATGGGTTCACCTCATGAGATTGTTGGAAGGAATAAATGAAATGTTATAAGGGCTGCCATGTAGTACACCCTGACTTTGTTTTTACTATACATTTTTCCCTCTTTATTTTATCTATTAATTGATTTAAACCAATTAAATGCCTATATATGTGTGCTTTTAATGTAATGGTATTAAGATTTCTTGATTCATTCTAGCAGTTGTAAGCTAATAAAATATTGATTTTTCCATTTGTGGCAGATATATACAATCATTAATCATTCACTCAGCAGGTTTTTATTAGGTTAGGCTGGTGATGGGTATTAAAGAGGGCACGTTCTGCATGGAGCACTGGGTGTTATACGCAAATAATGAATCATGGAACACTACATCAAAAACTAATGATGTAATGAATCATGGAACACTACATCAAAAACTAATGACGTAATGTATGGTGATTAACATAATAAAAAAAGAAAGAAAGAAAAAGAAACAGACTCTTAATTAGAGAGAACAAACTGATGGTTACCAGAGGGGAGGTGAGTGGGGGGATGGGTTAAATAGGTGATGGGGATTAAGGAGGGCACTTGTTATGATGAACACCAGCTGTTGTATGGAAATGTTGAAGCACTGTATTGTACACCTGAATCTAATATTATACTGTATGTTAACTCACTGGAATTAAAATAAAAACTTCAAAAAAATTAAAAAAAAAAAAGAGTCCACTGTATTCTCAAGCCTGTAGATAAACAGCTAACAAAATAGGCAAGTTCATTGCTTTGCTAGAGTTTGGATTCTGGGACAGGGAAGAGGGAAACAGGCAATAAACAAGCAAATATAAATGAACTATCTAATTCAGATATGATAATATCTATGGATATACTAAAATAGGAAGATATGGTAAAGACTGGTGAATATTTCATTTTTTATGGTCAGGAGTGGCCTCTCTGAAGAAGCAGCATTTCAGCTGAGATTTCAATGACACAAACATTATTTGGGGGGAAGACCCTTCCTGGCAGAATTGCAAATACAAAGCCCCCAAGGGAGAGCTACCTGGACTCTTTCCCATGTAATTAGAGCAGAGTGAACAATTAGCAGAGTGGTTAGAAATGTGTAAGTAGGGACCTTTGCCTATGAAAAGAGTTGAATTTTTTTTTTCCTAAGTTTGATGAGAAACTATTGGAGGTTTTCAGAAGCAGGAGAGGGACAAGACCTGATTTTTGCTTTAGAAAGCTCATTGACTGGTTCATGGAAAATCAACCATAGGGGCATTTGTAGAATCCCAGAAAGACATGTAATAATTTTGAACAAATTAGCTGGTGGAGAGATGGACAGAAATTGAAAGATTAGGATATATTTTGAAAGTGGAATCAAAAGATAGGTAAGGATATGGAGGTAAAGGAAGGAAGCCTCTTAGATTTATAGTTTGAACAGTTGGGTGGATGATACAGAACTTGAAATGAAGATGGCTGAGAAAAGAACTTGTGTTGTTTATGGGAGATCAAGGGTTACACCCTGGACCTGTAATGTTTGGTATCCCTCTTAGATGTCTGACTGGCTGTCATTTATATGCAAATCTTTTGGCCTTTCAAATAACATAACAATATTAATTTAGGATTGTATTTATTTCTGAATTTGTTATGAATGCAATTCAGTAATGGAATGAATCAGTATCTTTCCCTTCCTGTGCCCTGTTATAAGAAAGTTTAGAGCTTACTTCAGAAGTTCATAAATGCCCTCTAAGGAAACATTTGATAGCCTTTATAAAAAATAGACTTAATCAATAAAGGCAAATAAATTTTACTATAGAATCAGAAACAGAAAATTTATTTTCAATTGAGGATTCTTCCAGGGTTCAAATGAATCAATCAGTCAGGAAGAAGGAGTAGCCTTTACTTATAATAGGCTCATATAGCTTTCTTATTTTAAAAAGAACT
This sequence comes from Halichoerus grypus, assembly GCF_964656455.1. Lineage (NCBI taxonomy): Eukaryota > Metazoa > Chordata > Mammalia > Carnivora > Phocidae > Halichoerus > Halichoerus grypus. The sequence goes on from NC_135712.1 coordinate 141,704,239, forward strand.
ATGTCCTTTTTTTTCCCCTAGGTTGGAATTTTGAGTCAATTAAGTAGTGTGTTGTAGTCTACCACTTCCATGCCCATCTGATGTAGTACGCAGGAAAAAATGAGAGATACAAGAGGCCATATTGTATGACATACATGATAACAAGCAGCATAGGGTAAATACATTTGTCATTTCAGGGAAGTTCTTACCTGACACAATCTTGGGGAAAGTCTGTTTTGGAGAGATAAATGGATGAAGCCATTTAAGATGATGAATTAAACCTGCCTTTTATCTTTTCAATCGTGTCTAATAAAATAGTTTATATTGAGCAAGGGGTCTTACCTTCCCTGATCTAAGATATAATGTTGTACAAGATACACATTGTGTGGAGAGAGTCTGATTTGTGTTCATTGATACATAACTCCTGCAAGTTCAAAATCTTCCTTTGTGCTTACTAGTTATGACTTTGTATTTCAGGGTCAGAGTTCCAATTTCAGCACACAAAGCCCTTGCTTTTGGCAGCTGATGGCCTGTTATTATGGTCAGAGATTAAAATTACCCAGGGCCAGGATCTATAATTTTCTATATTAAGTCTTGGACCAGTGCCATAATGCTAGTAAAGTGAGATATCAGTGACTCATTTAAAATTCTTTTTCTCATGAAGCAGTCAGACTAGTAATTCTGTTAAGTCCAGTAAAGGGGATAAACCTGGACCACTTTAGTTTTGTGTTTTAAATAAAACACTGTAAACACACACAGTGGGATGTGGCTTTCCCCCTCATGTTCTGTAGAGTGCCAGGACACCTGTTCTCAATACAGAACAGAGCCCACTCTTTGTTCCCCTTCTTCCTTGATGCCTCCCTATGTCTGTGATGAAGGGGCCAAAAGTATTGTTTCTCAATTGCTGATGATATTCCAGAAGAGAGAGAAGGACATCTCACAGAAGTCCTTCCCTCCAAAGACAGCTATGTGAGGTCTACCCAGCAGATAGCCAGGGCACATGGACAGGCCATCAGGAATGCATTCACAGCATCTTCATCCAATATGCCGTAATTTTGTTTGTTTCACTTTGTTCAAATGTTTATGTTTTATGAACTATGCCATTTAACATTCATTGTTCCAGTGCTGCCTTACTCTCTTATAACTCATATTTAATAACAGCTCGGAGGTATGTATTTTCTTTTATTTGAAACTTATACATATAGTTATAATGGCCTTTAGATTTGATCAAGGATAGGTTCCAGAACAACTATTGAGCTTAGAAAGTCCAACAAGGAAGTCCAAGGAAAGTCCAGGGACCTAAAATATTATCTTGGGCTTTTATATAAAAGCCTTCATATATTCTGTGAATTGCCTAAAAACACTTTGCGCCCCCCCCCCAAAAAAAAAAAGAAGAAGAAGGGGGAAGGAATATTAGATAAAACCATATTGGTATACTATGAATAATTACTATAATTATTGACACTGGGTGAAGGCAATATGGGGATTCATGATACTATTCTCTCTACTTCTGAATGTGTTTGAAAATTTTGATAAAGAGAAGTTATTTTTTAAATAAATAATGAAAATAGGCATATAGGGATGATTGAGCAGTTTGGGTTTTTGTTTTGTTTTGTTTTGTTTAGACAAATTTTGAGGGTTTTATGTCATCGATAAGTCAGGCTCAGAAATGTATGAGGACAATATAAAACCTAAGTGGTGATTAAGGGAAAGGAATACTACAATTCTAGGACATTTTTCAATTTCAAATTATGAGTGATGGAATGTACTCCTGGGAGTGTAATTGGAACCATTTTTATTTGATCAAAAAATCCCAGAAGTATTTTTGTGATGGTTAATATGTTTGCAGCCTTTTAGAGATATTCAATATTCTTTTCTCTAATAATACAGATCTAAATAGATGAGAAATATATTCCAATCTCTTCTTTTTAAAAATAATCTTTTACATATAAGTATGCACACGCACACGTGCACACACACACACCTCCTAGAATCACTTTACCCCTGCCATTAAAGGGAACATGTGTATGTGTGTGTTTCACATTGAAAAACAGGTCAATGAAGAAATTGTTTTATCAGAGCATTTGGGTGATGCTGCAAATTCTCTTTCAAATTCATATGTGTATATATGTAACTGTGCCATTGTTAAAGAAATTGGGAAGCTCCAATAATATTAAAAGAACAAACCCAGCAAACATCCTGTGTGCATATATATATGAAATTTTAAGCAGCATACTGCATTTCCATTTTGATGTCTATTGTCATAACAATGTGAAGTTACAGTGAATTCCACCTATTTAATAATAAAAGAAATTCTTGATTCCTTTTAATTTAAGGATCTAGAGGTAAGACACTGGAGGGGTTATCAATAAACATACCAGTTATGTTGGGGAGAAAAAATATGAGTTCCTGACTATTTGCAGCCTTTATTCCCACTCTGCTTCCCAGAGAATATTTTGTCTATCTGTTTTTTTGTTGTTCTGATAAAGGTAATGCATAGGCAGAGCTGCAAATATGGTAGGACTTGGAACAGACTAGCAACATTCTCTTTCAGGAAAGTATTAACAAGAAATAAGATTAGATCATAGATGATCTAGGAAGGGGGGAGGGCAAAGGCAGCTGTCTGTGAAGACTGAGAAAGTCCTGGGGCAGATGGGATATCCATAAAAACTGAAAAAAAAAAAGAGAGAAGGACTTATTAATGGGATATTTTTGCTATTTTCTTAAGATAGTAAGGTAGACTTGAATTGCTTTTTAATATTCCTTAATTATTTATCTTTGCACTTGATTCCATGCTGAGACTGGACCATGAAGGAGGCCAGCTTTATTCATGCTACATAATCGTTCATAAATTAAATGTTTGACCTACTTTTCTTGGTTAATGTTCACTGAAGGTACAAGAACAAATGCCCACAAAGGAACTATCTTCTTATCTTTCCACTTCCATCATCTTCTCTGCCATTGTAACCCTGGTTCCTTTGAGATTATATTATTGCTACTTTTCTGGACTCCTTTGGAACTAACTGAAGGAAATTTCTACCCTGCTCCCCATTATCGCTAGAGAATTGGGAGCCAGATGGAATGAGGGTGATTTTCATTGATTCTTTGAATGATGTTTCTTAGCCCATCCTTCAGCACTCTCATTTAAAAATGAAAACATTTATTCCATAGTGGGATTTACAAAGAAATAAGACCAAATATTTGGGAGTGGAAGCATCTCCACATAACTAGCGACAGCTAGACCTTAAAACTTGATTTTCAACTCATGAAATGTGTCTTCTTCCTGAGGCTCCCTTGCTGTCACCCTGCTAACCTCTAAAGATGGCAAATCCTCTTTTACTCTGGCCCAAAAGGGGTCAAGATTGGAACCCAAGTAGCTTTAGGACCTCCTCTCCAATGCCCTTCCCCTTCTTCACTTGGATCCCATACTTCATTGTCATTCTTCCAAAGAGTCAAGTGCACACACTAACCTCAGGCTATTTGTACTTCTGCCCCTTTTCCTGGAACACTTTTCTTCCACACGTCTCCACAGCTTGTTCCTTCCTTTCATTTAGGTCTTTGTCTAGATTTTTACAAATTACTGTATCCAAAATACCACTCCCTTTCCTGTCACTTGCTGCCCCTTACATCACCTTGACTATTTTTTTCTCAGCACTTAGCACCAATGATATCACATTTATAAATTTACATATTTATTGGCTATCTCTCTTTACTACAATATAATGTCGGTGACAGTGGGGACTTCATTTTGTTCACTAGTCTAGTTCTGCAGGATCTAGAATAATGCCTGGCACATTGTAAGTGCCCGATCAATGATTATTGAATGAATGAATGTTCTTAATGTTCTTCTCTTACTGTTGAGAAAAAACTGTAAGCCATTAAGATTGTGATAATTGTGATAAGAAATAAGGAAGAGGGGATAATATGATACAGGGAGCAATATGGAATGAACAATAGAATTCAAAGACCTGGGATTAAATCCTGATTCTGACATTTATTAGCTGTGTATAGTAGGCTAATTCACCTAAACTCTCTGATCTTTAGTTTTTCCCCTCAAAATGGTTTCAACTCAAAAACAGGTTATTTGAGGGAACATTTAGCACAGTGGCAAGGACATAAAAAGCTTCATTTCAAAATTGACAACTGTATAATTCACTTTACAAAAGTTCATCTGTTCTTTAGAACCTATGGTTTGCATCACATCTTAAATTGCAATTTACTTTCTTTTTACTTTTATAATTACCAATTAGGAGAATATTCTGATATATCTGTTTTCACATTTTGAAAAAAAAAGGAGGGTCCTCCCTCCTGACCACCTAAAACGAGGCTTCTCACAACCAGCTTCCCATTTGAGGAACCAGGTGATTGATTTTAGATATGGATATTCTGCTTTAGAACCAACTTCCCAAGTGAACAGCTACGTGATTGAATTTAGATAGGAGCCCCCTTCAGAAGACCTCTCTACTCTTCTGAAGGCCTCAGAGTATCAGTCAAACAGCACTACAATGTGATACACCCAATACCAAGTCAGAAGCCGTTCACCAAATCTAGTAAGAGGATTATTTCATTTCATTCATTTCATTCTTAAAGAAAGACAGATGTTGGCTTCGTGTTAGCTAACTTTTTTTAAGAGCATCCGAAATGGAAAAAGTAAAGAATGGTTGTACTTTGTCCTTTATATCTTCCAGCAAATTTGACAGGTTCTGTCATGGGCTTTGTCTACAAGTATGAAACAAAGCAGAATGTTTTATAGTAATGCAGCATATTGAAGTCCTTTCACAAAGCCGACCCTGGTAAAACAGATAATAATCCATATGAAAAGAAAGCTCTCCTTCTTACCACTTAAGGTTTTATAAAGTCTAAAATAGAACCTTTGAACTCTCATCACTTCTGAAATTCATCACTGTGATGCCTGCAGAGTTTGAAGTCTATTTTCAATTGACTGTACTATTTCTATTGGGGGGGGAACAAAACGAAGGCATGTCTCCAGGATAATGGCTCTAAAAGTAACACTTTTTATATGTGCCCCACCAATATTAATAATATCTACCATTTATTTTGTGTGCTTCATAGTTTATAAAAGCGATTCATATGCCTATTTGACATAATCGTCCCATAATTACTCCTAGTCTTATTCATTCAACAAATATATTCTATATGCTACTATATACCAGGTTTGGAGTTAAGTGCTGAATGTGAAGTCATGCGATCCCATGATTTAGGGGCAGCCCCTATTGATAAGTAAGTTCCAAAAATTTTAAGTGGCTGGTCCAGGATTTTACAATGAATAAATGGTAAAACTGAGAGTTGCAAATAAAAGCCATTATCAGCAAAAGGATCCTGTAAATAATCCCTCCCACCATTCTCAGTTTGTGAGAACTACATCACACATGACTTTTTTCCTTTCAGGAAATACCCGGCTGGTGACTTCTACATGTTTTGTATGTAATCATCATGCCCAGCAAATACACACTGTGTTCAGTGCAAAATATTTACTTCTTTATGATTATTTTTAAGTAAAAATGAACATATTACCAAACTGCAGTTACTTAGAGTATGTCCAAGAAGTGACTAGCCAAATTTTCACTGATCTGCCACCAACAGGGAAAAGCTTTCCAGGGCCTACTTCAGATAAGAAAGGCTTTACAGACTTATTAAATATTAAATGCATTATCAAGAGGGGCGCCTGGACGGCTTAGTCGGTTAAGTGTCTGACTGGCTCAGGACATGATCTCAGGGTCTTGGGATTGAGCCCTGCATCAAGCCCTGCTTGGAGCCCTCCATCAGGCTCCATGCTCAGTGAGGAGTCTGCTCATCCCTCTGCTTTCCCCCAACTTGTGGTGCGTAATCTCTCTCTCTCACTTTCTCAAATAAATAAATAAAATCTTTTTAAAAAATGAATTATCAAGACACTCAGAGACTCTATGTAGAAATATTTTAAAAACTTGACAGATATATCTCCCACCTAACTGGATTAAAGTGCACTCTTGGTGTATTCAGCTAAGAAGATGCAGAAGGAACAATCATGATGTGCTCTGCCATTGTTAAGCCATAGGACGGTTTCCAGGGTGTCTTCTGCCCTAAGAAAAAGCAAAACAGGCAAGCTCACTAAAATTGTGTGTGGGTGTGTGTGTGTTCATATGTCTCTGTGTGTGTAATCTGCTATGTTCCAGGAACTATATTGTGATTTTGGAATGTAAAGATGAATGATGCAGAAATCCTACTCTCAAGAGGCCTTAGAATGAGTAGAGAAAGTCATATAAACATGAGTGAGCTGAGGTGTCTTACGTACACATGCCAAATTAGAGGTCTGTATGGTAAATGCGTAAAGGAAGAGATTGGAATTGACTTGTGATTTGTTTATTACTTGTTTAATGTCTGCTTTGACATCAGAATGAATTCCTTAAGGGCTAGAACTGTGTTCATTTTATTCCCGCTTTAATCTTTCATGGATTGCATAAAACCTGGTATATAACACTATGTTTCAAGTTAATTTTGAATGAATTTCAGGCAAGAGTGAATGGATAAATTGAATGAATGTATTAAACAATTAATTAATGGTACGTTTTCTCTATGAGAACTTGGGAGATGGGAAAAGAGGTCAAGAAAGATTATATGAAAGTGATAAACTGGGAAAAGAGGGAAGCCCATCCAGATGGAAGGAGCAATATAAGCAAATCTGGGAATATGTGAAAGGTCTCAACCTTTTTTTGGAGCAGTCCTGTGAGTGGAAATGGAGATGTGTATATTTAGGTTATGAAGTTAGATGGTGTTTTGTGCTAGAGAGCTTGGACTTTATCAATAGGTGGACATGTGGGCAATGGACATGATAAAGATTGCACTTTTGAAAGATCTATAAACAATTCATATAAAGTACCTTTAATGTTCAATCCCAATAAAATAATTGGTACCATCTAAGAAAAATGAATTTAGGACAGTTACCCCCACTTTCCCCTGGGGTAGTCTCATCCTAAGCAGTTTTATCCCCTTGTTTCTATCACAAGAACAAATGGATATTCTACTATAGAGACATTTGTAGGCATTGCTTTTGCACTAAACTCCTCCAGAGGTGGGGCTGCCACATTATGTATTTATTTTTTTATGACTCCTTAGACTGACCTATCCATAGATGTTTACAGCACGTGTGGTCCTTAACACCTTTTTGAAAAGCTCAGTTTCTTATATCTGGATTAAATTTATTTAATATTGATTAGTAAGTGATTCAGTCTACATGAAAGCACTCTTGAAATTATCACAATTTCAGTACCTTGCCTGACTCCTTAGAAGAAGCTCAGTCCCAAGCCATTTCCGCTGTAAATCCTTCACCTACTGAAGGTGAGGTTTTTGCCCCAGCTGATGCCTCTAGCCTTGTTAACTGATACCTACAGTGTAATATACAGCTTTTACTTTGAAACTGGATTACATTTATTTCTGCTAACGCAGTTCATTGCATTTGGGAATTCTCTCTGTCTCTAGCACAGAAAATATATGCTTAGGAACAGCATGTAGGAAATTGAGATATGTTTTCTTGACCTGAGTTTGAGTTCAGTTTGGGGGTGCATAAGTGTTTTCTTCCTTGGTGGGGGATTGTAAGTGGATACTGGGAAGAATCCTGATGTTTTTCATTATCAGATTCCTTCCTACCTTTTTCCTTCCATTTGTTTTTTCCTAGGGCAGTTGACCTGAGATCCACACGAAACTGGAATTACACCTGGGATTAACACTTGGAATTCTTTCTTGTGTTTTTTTTTTTTTTTCTTTTTCCAGTAGGCTGGCTGGTTATATTTAAATATGGAAATGATGGGACTCTATGCTCTCTTAAAAGAGGAAAAAGGTTGTGTCCTCACTCTTCAGTCCTTTAAAATTTCAAAATGTAAGGAATTTTAAGAAGTTATTTTGTCTGTCTGCATTTATTTAATAATTTGATCAACAAATAATGAAATGTGTATTATCCTCAGACTCTTTGTGAGGCCACTGGGGTGGATGATGGGCAAAGGTGAATAGACCCAGCTCCTGACTTCAATCAAATTAAATTCTCATAATAGTGGAAAGAACATGGAAATGCATTATGGAAATTTAATGAGATTTAGCTCGTCCCCTATTGATGGACATTTATAAATTATGGTGCATGATAATTATGTTACAATACCGAGCAGCATTTCAGAAGGGTGATATGTGCTAATATGGAAAGCTCTTCATGCATAATTAAGGTACACAAACAACAAAACCAACATATTGAGCAATAGTGCCCCCTTTGGAATTGAAAACAAAACAAAACAAAACAAAACAAAAACAGCTAGACCAAGTGGATTAGTAGATATATATTTATACACTTTCCTGGAAGGAATTATTTAAAAAAAAAAAAGGAGTGGGGGAGTTGAGGTCTTGTGCTTTTTATTTTTAACCTTTGTATAGTTTGAATTTACTACTTTATAATGTTTCTTCTATTAATGTGTTTATTCATTTTAAATATCAAAGGGGTTTCTGCACTATGAGATTAGAGCTATATTTTTTCTTCTTTGTACCTCTTTCTAAAAGTGCATTGTTACATTGAGTATATAATAATATTACATACAGTATGCAAAGAGCTCTATCAGAGTCAAGTACAGTGCCATGGAAATATGGAAATATGAAGCAAGACCAGATATGGCCCCTCTTGGTCAATAAATAAGATTCTCTTATTTTTAAAGGCTCTTTATCTTGGAAACCTTTCCCTTAATGGTTTGTCTTCCAACTGCAGGAGGCTCCCCAGTTGGTAGTTGGGTATGTAAGTCAGTTGTAAGTAAGCAAATTGATGCTTTTTGGGAAGTGCTGATACGTTCCACTTTCTTCGTGTCAAACCATTGTGCTTATTCAGCACAGATAATGTTTTAGTCATATTCCTTATAAAATGAACCAAATGTAACCTTCAAATATATACTCTGTGTCCCATCTACATGAAACATTAACTTTCTCATCTAAATTATTCCCCCTATGGGGCTTGGTTTTTCTTCTAAAAATAAGCTCTTCCTATATGAAAAGAATTAGCAAAGAATTGTTACAAACACAGAAAAAGACAGTGTTTTAATACATAAAACAGAGAGGTGAACTTGAGATAATTACTTAGGCTATAATATAACTTATCAAAAAATGATTTCCTCTGTCTTATGTCTAGGCAAACAGCTATTCTCTGCTTATATTATCACTGTGGGGCATTTTCCTCTTCTGTAAGGCTGTTCTGCATTGTAGAGAATTATATTTGAAACTAAATATAAGCATTAATCCATTACTGAGGGATAAAATTGGGAATGTACCTGCAAATCACACTTCATTTAAGTTTTATTAACTTTTTATTTATTTCTACCTTTTTGGTTTATATATCTGTGCTCATTTTGGCCTAAGTGATAGGAATAAAGATGTGTCTGACACTTGTAAATATAACTCATGTGATTTGTTTATTCTGTTAAAAAACTGCTATTAGAATGGCAGTGTAAATCATCTTAGGAGATCTTATTGGTTGCCTAGTGTTCAGTTGTAACTCTAGCCTGTGGGTAGAGAACCACTGTAATCATATCTTAACGAATATTCAATCTTTTTGCTCCATCCCCAAATTATGAAGTCAATCATAAGAACTGCTTGACACTCATTTCCTTTTACCTCCGATAGTAAGGAAGGTAGAAAGTAAGCAGTCAGAGAATGTTTGATTAGAAATCCAGAGAACACAATTCTGGGTGTGACTTTGCCACCAGCTACCACAAATTAGCTGACAATTCATTAAACTTTTATTTTCCTTTTTGGCAAAATAAAAGGTTTGAATTCAATAAATTTTAAGATCAGATGACAGAGGCTATATGCCTTCCAGGATAGAAGTCTGTTGCAACTAAGAACTATCCAAATAACTACAATTAACTTATTACAGTCCACAAAACATAATTAAATGGTGAACAAGATGCTAGAAGTCAAAAGGAAATGTAAGCAAATAGCCCACTTTCTCATAGGTAAAAGGCTTTCTAACTCCAAAATATAATAATACTGTGTTGTAAACTTAAAGTAATGTTTGCCATATAAATTGTAGTTTAAGTTTGGGACTTGCTCACTCTACATCCAGAAAGATGATTTAGATAGAGGTATATAAATATGTACAGAGTTAGAGATACATACATACATATATGCACATAAAGTCTATCATGAATAGAGCATATGTGGGAGAGAGAAAGTAACAAATCTTTTGCAGACTAATCAGAGGACACTGTGAAACTTTCCTGGATATAACAGCAAGTATTTTTAAATTAGTCATGAAAATTAAGGACATGGATTTTGACAGAGTTATTTATTTATTTAATTTGTTTATTTGAGAGAGAGAGAGAGAGAGAGAGAGATTGAACATGTGTGCACAGGGAGGGGCAAAGGGAGAGGGAGAAAAGGAATCTTAAACTCCAGCTTGGAGCTGACATGGGGCTCAATCTCACAACCCTGAGATCATGACCTGAGCCGAAATCAAGAGTCAGATGCTTAACCGACTGAGCCACCCAGGCGCCCAACAGAGAGTTATTTCAAAAGACACATCTATCATTTTTACATCATTATTCTTTATTCCAAATCATTACAGACTAATGATGCTGTTTGTATCTGGAAGGAAATGAGGGTTGCCGGTCAGGTATAAGACAGCAGGAAGCTTAAGGATTGTGGAGAATTAAGGCAAATGCTCTAAGTTCGTATTTATTGTTGGAAAGCTGCCAGTTTTCAATTTAAGATCTATATGGCCTCAGGTGTTCTAAAAGTATTTCAACTAAATCCTGTCATTGTGTCCATCTCATTCATTCGTATTTTCATTTGCTAAACATTTCATAAAAGCCTGTTTTTAGCCAGACTAGGTAACACTTGGTATTAGTCCTTCATGTGCTCATTCATGATCTGGCAGTTGGCATGGGGGGAGTCATGCTTGTGACCTGTGACTTTCTAAAACTCTATGGCATTGGATTTGATTTACACTCTGTGTCTGTAGTGCTAGAGATTGATATGTATTTTATGCTTTCAAATTACCTATCCATATTCCTATTATAGTATCCACGGCAAGCTGCTAGAGGTTTCCTTTTGCTTGTCTTTCTCCTCCTCTAGACTGTGACCACTTCCGTCCCTGAGCAGGGAGCCTGACACGGGGCTCGATCCCAGGACCCCGGGATCATGACCTGAGCCGAAGGCAGACACTTAACCAACTGAGCCACCCAGGTGCCTCTTAGTATCATTTTTTTTAATTCTCTAGTAGGAAACAGCTTTTTAATGTACAAGGCACCCTGAATATCACACGAATAGTTCCGTTTTGTTTTGTTTTGTTTTTTTAATTGAAAATGGATCCGTGTCGGGGCGCCTGGGTGGCTCAGTCGTTAAGCGTCTGCCTTCGGCTCAGGTCACGATCCCAGGGTCCTGGGATGGAGCCCTGCATCGGGCTCCCTGCTCCGCGGGAAGCCTGCTTCTCCGTCTCCCACTCCCCCTGCTTGTGTTCCCTCTCTTGCTGTGTCTCTCTCTGTCAAATAAATAAATAAAATCTTTAAAAAAAAAAAGAAAGAAAATGGATCCGTGTCCACACATTGAAAAAAAAAAAAAAGTAGTTTCTAGATTAAAATTTTATATTTTAACTTAGTTCTTGGAATTCTTTCTTTTTAATTATTTTATCTCATTCTTCCACTCAATGCCAGATTTTATAAGCTCACCTCCAATAAACTGCTTCTCTTGTCATTAGCTTATCTTTTTCCGCTACGCTTCTCCCACCCTTCCCTTTTTGTTTCCTGAAGTAAAATTTATAATCTATCTGAGGGAAGGAATTTTTAAATTTAGTATTTAAATCACCAGACCTGTAAGTTATGGTAATAAGAGATATTTTAAAAGACCGTCACCACAATCCAATATAAATACTTGAAAAATTTAAATAAATTGAATGCAAAATATTGAAAATGTTCACTTCTCTAAGGGACAGCAGGAATTCTGCTGTTAATATACAGAAGCTAAAAGGTATGTCAATATCTACTTGTAGAATATGATGTTAGTAAACATTCTTAGTGAATCATAAAACTGAAGCCATGTTAAGTTTCTGTTGTTTGTTTGTGTTTTCCCAGCTCTTGGTTTCACTATTTGTTCTATTGGCTTTCTAGTCTCAATATCATTTATTTCTGCACTCATCTTTATTATTCCCTTCCTTCTATTGGCTTTGTGCTTTGTTTGTTCTTTTTCTAGCTCCCTTAGGTATGAGGTTAGGTTGTTTGAGATTTTTCCTCCTTCTTGAGGTAGGCCTGTATTGCTATATACTCCCATCTTAGAACCAATTTTGCTGAGTCCCAAAGATCTTGGACCAGTGTGTTTTCATTTTCATTTGTTTCTATGTATTTTTTAATTTCCTCTTTGATTTCTTTGTTGACCATTCATTGTTTAGTAGCACATTATTTAGCTTCTATATATTCGTGTTCTTCCAGATTTTTTCTTGTGATTGATTTCTAGTTTCACACTGTTGTGACTGGAAAGGAAGCATGATATGATTGCAGTCTTTTTGAATTTATTGAGACTTGTTTTGTGGCCTAATGTGTTATCTATTCTGGAGAATGTTTCATGTGCCCTTCACCACTAAACCAGACTTACAAGAAATCTTAAAGGAAATTAGTGGGAAAAAAGTCCATAATCGGGAATAAGAAAATTATGAACAGAACAAATTTCACAGGTAAATGCAAACATATAATAAAAGCAATAGATTAATCACTTATAAAACCAGTATGGTGAAAACCCAAAAGCAATAAAATCAATTATATCTACAAAAATCAGTCAAGGGATTCACAGAATAAAAGGATGTAAAATATGACATCATATACCTAAAACATGGCTGTGGGGAGTAAAAATTTAGTACTTTTAGTATGGGTTCAAACTTAAGTGACCATCAACTTAACATAGACTACTATATGCATAAGATGTTATATATGTATCTCATGGTAGCCACAGTCAAAAACCTGTAAATAGATACACAAAAAAGAAAGAAAGGAATCCAAGCACAACTTTCAAGAAAGCCATCAAACTAGAAGGGAAGAGAAGAATAAGGTATGTTAAGTTTCAAATAAAAATTTTAAAAAATTTACATTAATTTTGCTAGGTAAAATATGTGGTGTTGTTTTGTTTGTTTAAAATAACAAATCCTGTAAGCCATAAGATTATCATATCGGTTCATGCATTGAATGTTTCATGTTTAATACAAAGTTTGGAAGACTAGAAATACTCCACAAGCAAACAAACAGTAATTACTCCTTCATAATTACCATGCAACTTTATCGCCATGCATTGTTATAATTATATTTTAAATACTCTCCATTTTCATGATAGACCATGTCTTCCAGCACATTACAATCTGTGGCTTATAACTGCATCTCACTTCCACAAAGGCCTCTTCTTCGCTTAGTCTGTATTTTAACTACTGTGAAAAGAGACTAAACAAAATTAATTGGTAGCATAATACTGCAAAAAGGAAATTGTAGACAATATAATATTTCTGTGCTACTGAAATCATCTCATTATTCAGAGGATTCATGTTTAACATCTAAGATATATTCCTTCTTCCTCTGTTAAAAAACCAGGCACAATCAAATCAGTGCTTCTCAAACTGATGTGTGCCCAGGAATCACCTGAAGATCTGGTTCAAATGCAGATTTTGATTGGGTAGGTCTAGGGAAGGGCCCAGATTCTGCATTTCTAATATGCTCCCAAGTACTGATCCTATTGCTGCTCATCCTTGGACCACACTTTGAATAGCATCACTTTCAAGTATTATGTAAACCTATGTGCAAAATGCTGTTAACAATATGCACACACACGTGTGTACACATGCACATGTGCATATATAAACTTCACCCTGACCTTTGCTACAATACTTTCAAACTCAAGCCTGGAAATTAATTGCTACTGTTAAAAGACTTAACACAAACAGAAACAGCATTCAACCTAGGAAAGTCTGCCAAGTAAGCACTAGGTAATTTCTCTCTGAAGTGAGATGAAGTAGAGTCAAGGAAGGCTTTCTGAAGAACATGGCATTTGAGCTGCTTTCTGAAGGCGGTAGTAGTTTGCCAGATGGAGGGTGTGTAAATGGGGGGGTGGGTGGGGAAGCTGGGAAAGGAAAATCCAGGCATGGGGAAAGGCATATAGAGGTGTGTAAATGGGGGGGTGGGTGGGGAAGCTGGGAAAGGAAAATCCAGGCATGGGGAAAGGCATATAGAGGAGACTGTAGGCCACAGGCGTGGGAGGAGTCTGGCAAAAGATAGGATCAAGGGAAAAAATTCTTCTCTTCTAATAGTGGAGTTTGGATTTTATCTTTAGATATTTAGAAATCACCTGAGAACTAGAAGATTATATAAATCTTAATTCATCTAGTTGACTGTTTTCTCTTACACTCTCAGTGAAATCCATCCCCCAACCTCCCCAGGAAACTAAAAATCAGAATTACATGCCTAAATTCAAGGACAATATTATGGATATTCCATCCTTTTTTAATTTTTAATTTAAATAAATTTGAAAATTTGTTTCTGGGATTTCATTTTTTTACTTCATTATTTGTACCCCATCATAATCATCTTCAAATCAAGAAGGTAATAAGGATGTTTCAACATAGTAATATCAATAAATATAAATAGGTGATTACCAACATCCATAGTCTAACGGCTTATGAAGATCTTCGAATACCAGGGTGGCTAAGATTTGAAGCCTCTAAGACACTGTAAAACACAACTCACAAAGACATCTCAGTTGAGATGGCTTTTTAAGTTTCCCTTAGTGTTAAAAATATTGTTTTGAAAGTTCTCTTTTCAATAATGAAAAATTTCAAGGTAGGTTTACAACCCAGACTCTCATCGTCTATGTATAATTGATCCTTGGCAAGCTAAAATATTGTTATTTGGTAATATTTGTTTTAAAGAGGCTTCTATAAAATTTCTCTATGCCAGTAGATAGGAGAAATCCTAAGGTTAATAATTTGTTCAGAGGCTTTTCTTTTCCTGCCAGTGCTGTTCCCCTAATTCCATAGTTTCCAAGGGTTCACCAAGAAGGTCTTTAAATATATATGTGTGTGGGTATATACATGCCAAAGAGACACATTTTGGGGTGGCGATTTTTGCTTGCCCATAATGTGTAGACAGCACAGTACTTATCTTAGTAGTAAAATACAGATTTGATGGATTTAAACAGCCAATAGATCTCTAGCAATTGAGTAACAAAAAATAGTAGTAGGAATAATTTTTTTAAAAACCACAGCAGAAAAAGGAACAGGGAGCATTCAGTGTAGGCAATGGAATGTTAACATACATAAGAAAACATGACTTGTATCATACTCAGGGGATATTGGAAGTCGAACTTTGGTGAGGACTCAGGAGGGGAAGCTGGACGGATGGTCCATTGACAAGCTGCAGTTAGCAAGAGCCATCTTGGAAACATGGACCGTCTCAAATCTTTTCACTGTTCTTGGAGGGCAGTCAGTTGCAAGTTCTGTGGCCAAACCAACCATGGAGTTAGAGTGGAACAGAGCTGAGGAACAATAAGCCTCGTTGATTAAACACTCTGAACTCTGACTCTGCTAAGTAACTTTGTTTCATAGCTGATACATGGGCAGTGGCTAATAAAGATACTAAGCAATAGTGATAGTTGTAGCTAATGTGGATTTAATAATTGTTTATGTACTGTACGCTGTTTTAAACCCTTTTCACACATGAATTTATTTAATCTTCACAACAGCTGCCTGAGGTAGGTAACGTTATTATCCTCATCTCATACGTGAGGAAAATGAGTCACAGAAATATTAAAAAAAATTTTTAAGGTGTCTGGTGTCCTGTAGTTAGTAAGTCAGGGAGCCAGGAAGCAGACTGCTAAACACTGAAATGCACCCAAACTAAGTGACAAAGCCTACAGAGACATGAATGATCTCAAGAGAAGTCATTATCATATTCTAGACTATTAGAATCAGTATATTATATACTCAAAAAGAATCCATTTTAGGAGACAATAAAGAGAATCCTGCCTCAGACAGTAGAAAGTATGACTCATGGAAGTTATTATCCCAAGAAGAATAAAAGGCAGAATCTGCATTTTTTTTCAGCAGGAAATTTAAGGTATTTCTAGATTTATTTGCCTTTTGTGAGAAATTTGTACTATTGCCAGTTATAAACTCACATGTCAGCATGACCATCCCATTTGAATGAGTAAATATACCTTGAATTTTTAAAATATCAAGAGAGAAAATATCCTATAGTGAGGAATGATTATACATGTATAATGATATATAGGCACATTATAGGCACATATTTATATATGCTTTTGGAGTCTCACAGGAAATTTTCTTTAGCATAGAGTTCTAGGATCCTTGATTGCCTTTATCCTTTCAGTTCTTCATCTGGAGAAAGAATTTAGACTACTTCAGTGTCATGGCAGCAACTGTCTGCAGACACGTCATGATTCAGCCTTTCCTTTGTGTGATTTCTGTGGCTTCACCAAAGTCACTGAAGTTGGAGGCTCCCAAAAGCAGACAGTTGGGAAGCACTTGTGCTCCATGAGGAATGACATTGGTTGAGTTATGTGCCAGGATGAGTTACATATTCCACTCCCCCCATGCCTCCTCTATAGGCAGGCAAGACAATTTATTTTTAATTTCACCCAACCAATTCTGACCGTCTGTCTGTTTGAGTCAGTATTTCCTTCAATATTGGTTATTAGAATTCTGCTGCTAATAGAGTAAACTAAAAGGATTGAGTAAATACTGCTGCCACTTAAAGCCAAATGATTTTCAAATATTTATTTGTGGATACCCACTCATTTCTTTTTCCCCTATTGATTTTGGAGACAATTGGACGTCTCATAAATTCCATAATCTTTTTTTTTTCTTTATCCAGATTAGTAAATGCAAGCAAGCTAGCTGGAGTGGAAATGGAGAGGAATGGGTGTTGGGGAAAACAGTATCAGTTATCTATTAAGATTATAATGTTGCATGTCAATTGCAAAATTTAGTGATATGAAACAATAAAGATTTATTTAGCTTACATATTTGTGGGATCATCTTTACTGACCTCACCTGGTCTGTGGTCAACTGCATGTTATCTGTGTATCTCTGCTGATTTTAGTTGAGCTCACTCACATGTCCAGGTGATGGCCTTGGCTCTGATGGTAGGGATGACTCACCTACACTTGTATCTCATCCTTCAGCAGGCCAGGTTGAGCATATTCATGTGGTTATGCAGAGAAGCAAAAGAAGCAAAACTCAATGCTTAAAAATATTTTAGTCTTCTGCTTGCATCTCATTTGCTAACATTTCATTGGCTAGAGCAATTCACATGGGATCAGACCAAGATTCAGAGGGCTCAACAATACTACATGGCAAAAGGCAAGGATACAAGGAGGGATAAAGAATTAAGATCATGGGGTGCCTGGGTGGCTCAGTCGTCAAGCGTCTGCCTTCAGCTCAGGTCATGATCCCAAGGTCCTGGGATTGAGCCCCGCATCAGGCTCCCTGCTCAGCAGGAAGCCTGCTTCTCTCTCTCTCACTCTGCTGCTTGTGTTCCCTCTCTCGCTGTGTCTCTCTCTGTCAAATAAATAAATAAAATCTTAAAAAAAAAAAAAAAAAGAATTAAGATCATGCAGGGGAGGAAAAATAATTTTCCTTCTACCTTTCTAGGTTCTTGGCTGGGACTCCCCTCCCCCCATAAAGACATATTAACAGGAGAAAAAAACAAAAAGAAGTTTAATAACATATATACCTCTTGTATGGAGATATCCAGGAAAATCTAGTAACTCCCTGAAATGGCTGAAGTCACCGTCTTGAATACCATCTTCAGCTAAAGACAAAAGAAGATGCTGGGGAGGGGGCAGGGAGGCCAGTTGTGGGAGATTACCAGGAAAAGCATAGTAAACAAGAGTAAGGTTGTTGCATAGATTTAAGTCCTTGCTTCTCCACTGATAAGAGTTTCTTGAGATTTAGAGTATTCTTTTCTTCCACATACAAAGAGGGAGATACTGTTACAAATAGAGATTTCCCTTATAAATATAAATGTCTCTTACAAAAGGGTAACTTCCAGTCAGTTTTCAGAGCTTTTCCTCTATCTGTTGTTTCTTAAAAATAATCAGCCTAAATTAATCCTTATGCCAAAGAGGCATATTCTTCAGGGGTATATTCTGCTCCCCTTCAACCATTAATACAATTAATCTTTAGAAGAACACATTTTCCCAGGGGGTGGGGGAGGAAGGGGTCCATTTTAGTTTTCAGATTATAAATTTACAAACTAGTATTTGTTTTATCCAAGCAAGTAAACTAGCAAAAAAATTCCTCCAGCCATGTTAATTCATTCATTGATCAAGTTTTTTAGACCAATATGGCTTTCTTTTTATTCATTTTTAAACGTATTTGTCATAATAACAAGCAGCAATTTTTCTAGTCAAATAGGGATTTGGAGGGGGCATCGATTCTCAAAGAATAAGTTTCTTCCTGTTGTGTTTTAAAAGATTATCAAATAAGTCAACTCAAGTCACCCAGGACCACTACATTTCCCCCAGTCCAGGATTCATTTGTTAAGAGCCATTTCCTTTGACTACATTTTATCATGAGGACTCATTTGATATTCAAATAATTGTTCTCCCTGGGATACTGACTAGATTTCACTGGGAAATTGGAGTGAAAGGGGTTCGATGGACAATCAGCTTCTAGCTGTTTTGAAATTGCAGAGGTTAATGAGAAAAAAAAAACTGATTTGGTTGTAATTAGCAAAATGGTTCCCTTTTTAGAAGGCAGCTCCTAAGGATCTCTTTCCAAAATAGAATCCTACAGTTTTTACTGTGAAAACATAGTTAATTTGAGGGGGAAATATTTATCTACACACAAATACTGGTTATGAATATATTTCTAATGTGAAAAAGCAAAATTCAACTGAGTACTTTTTAAAAGATATTATTGACTTGATTCAAGGATTTGTGAATCAGACAGCCTCTCCTCAAGCAGGTAGAGAGGAGCTCTGAGGACCTGTGCAAATGGGAGGTTTCTATAGCAGAAGGGAGCAGGAACAAGAAAGTTGTAGTGGCAAAAAGTGGATTGGTTGTGGCAAGGTCACTTTTCTTTAGGGGATGGCAGGGGTCTATCAGGTAAATTACCTCACTAGTGCTGATCAGGTGACTCCTGATTGGCTGTTTTAAAATTCCATTTCTGGGAGAGCCAAAACTGTAATTAAGTTAGGTCTTGGTTTGGTGACATGGAGCTTAGCATAAGTGACTCCATTTTGGACCCATTGTCTGGTTTTTAGCATTAATATAACTGGAAGGAGTCAACATTCCCCTCTTTACTTTTAAGGCAAGTTCACATTCTGCTTCAACTGATTATTTTTTCAACAATATTTTTTGTTCTCTCTTGTGGTCTGCCAGTACTTTTTTGAAGCCCAGTTAGAATAGCAGCCAACATAATTGAGACTAAAAGGGGGCCAAATATCTCTCCAGAAGCAAGACAACTTCAAAAGATAGGCATTACAAAGCACTACTGTGACTCAAATAATCACTTGTTTTTAGGGGGATTTGCTAATGTAGAATTGGTTTCTTATCTTCCCAGCCCCTAGTGAGCCTTTACTGTGCAAATTCGCTGATGGAGGACAAAAGAAGCGACAGAATCAAAGCAAATACACCCAGAATGGAAGGCCTTGGCCCAGGGAAGGAGAGGTGAGTCCTGACTGACTTTTACTCAGAAATATAGCAGCGGATATCCCTCAGAATGGTGGCAAGACAGACATTTGGGACCCTGATGAAATCGGGTCCTGTAGAAAATCACATGGCTTCAAAGGGGGCAAATGAGTAGGCCTATATTAATGTGCACAGGATAAAATTACTTGACGAAGAGTGTAGGACTTCAAAATTGACCTCAGTTCTGTACTACAATAAGTCTTCTGTCTTTAACCAAGCCTTAACCCAATATACACTCACTGAAAGAATTATCCACAAACAATTGATCCATAATTGTATAGTAGCCAAGAAATATTTTCAATGAAATCAATAGTGAGAGTTGAATGTATTTGGGAAAAAACACAAATTTAGATTTATTTTATTCTCCCATTGAGATATTTACTTGCACATATATGTGTATTTATGCGTTTTCCTATTTGTTCATAAATGTGTTGATATGTATTTTATATATGTATATAACAATATAAAAATGGCATTTTCTGTTGGTCAAGAAAAAGGGAGAAAAGTTCACATACACAGGGTTTCGTTTTTCACAACAAAAAGAAAAGCACTGAGCAGTTAATTATCCATTTACCCTCTTAACACAAGAGAGTAGAAAAGCAAGCTTATGCATCCAATGACACTTGGGAATTAATTCCTTTTGGTTATTTTTGTTGTAAGAAGACAAGGGAAAGGTGTCTGGGCTTCTAAGGGGTCTTTTTATTCTTTGTGAAATGGAATGGAGTTGCTTGAAATGACTTGAATAAACGTTATTTTGTACCAAGGCCTTAATTTCAACAGAAGAGCTTTATTTCCTATTTCTATTCAAAGCACCTACTTCTCCATTTCTCATTTAAGAGGCATCCCACTTGATGCATCATTAACAGTTGTAAGGAAGGAAAAGAGGGTGGGGTTTTCCTCAGCAAAACCTATAGCCATTTTTTAGTTTCTAACATTTGTCTGTTTTGAGTATTTCCATGCAGGCCTCAAAACCCCTCTTAAATTGTATAGTTTTGTTCTAATATTGTATAATCTATAACTCATTTTTTTAAGACATGAAAAAGAGAATCGCCACTGAACACTTGAAACTAATGAAAAGGAAAGTTTGAAAACTTCAATTTAGAAAGGCTATTTGTGTTATGTTCAAAAAAAGAAGAGGAAAGGGAATGACCCTTGTGTTTTTAGGTAAGGGTTAGTGATCAGCAGTTAGCCCCATTGCCCCCAGAAGACAGCTGATTTCTGAGAACACTCATTATGACATCCATCCGATTCCAAACATCTGTAGTCTAGAAAGACTCATTTGATCTTAAAATTCTATTGGGTCAAATGCTCGCTGGTGAGAGAGATTCTGGATCATAGACCATCACCAAGAACCTTGATGGTCAATTAGATGACTTGGCACTGAAGACCAAAACCTCAGTTCCTGACCCCATAAGAACCTGAATTATCACACCCACAAAAAGGATGCCAGCTTGAGCAAGACACTGCCCTTGAATCTACATTTCTTAGGAACCAAACCAATAAACATGAGAGAAATGTAGACTTAGAGCTGCCACATACAAATCTAGGGCTTCAGATTGAGATCATGATAAAGATCATGTGTACTATTGCCACAGAAGCATTGTGGAGTCAAGTTTAGCACACAGAGCATCTTGTAGTTTAAATATAGGTTTTAAACATATATTCCTAATCTCTATTTTCAAAAGTTGCTTTTTAAGAGTTCTACATTTTCCTGTTGAACTGTGAAAGTCAAGGGTAAATTTATCGGTGACCCATAAAAATGTATTCCAAGTATGTAGACACATTCAGAGGAAAGAAACTAGGAAAAGAAGTGGTGTGCACTAAAAATATGCTTGTCAGATATCTTGGTTTTGAGATAAGCATATTAATTTTTACACCTTGATTGTGGTCTTAGGGTAGACATTCTGAATGTTGCATAACTTTGTGTGCCCATGATAATATATATTTTTGCTTCTATTTCCCCTTGCATTGTGCTTGCTAGAGTAAATTATGTTAGCATCGTTGATAAAGTATGACATAAAGCAAATTATTCCTATGTAAGCAATATTTAATTAATTTTTATATACCAGGAAATTCTAATTACTGTATTTCATTGTTTCTAAGACACATGTTTTCATTGTTTTTCCACATCTTAACACTTCTGAAATTGGTTCTCCTCTTCTAATCAATGGCATTATTACAAGACAATTTGCATTTGCTCCTGTTAGTCACCTGGGGAAACTACCTACATTCTCTATTTAAGGTCTTTGACCACACTGACTGCATGAATTGAAACTCTAACCAAAGCAAGGACTATGGGTCAGATTCTTGGGAGAGATCTTCTTTGTGTCCTTCCAGTGTTAAGACTGAGACATAGATCTTCCCTTGAACTCAATTTCTGATGGATGGTCTTATTTTCCATTTTATTTTTTTTTTCTTTTTTTAGAAAGCAAACCAAATCACCTTTATTATGTTTTGTTAATCACCATACATTACATCATTAGTTTTTGATGTAGTGTTCCATGATTCCTCGTTTGCGTATAACACCCAGTGCTCCATTCAGTACGTGCCCTCTTTAATACCCATCACCAGGCTAACCCATCCCGCCACCTCCCTCCCCTCTAGAACCACAGTTTGTTTCTCAGAGTCCATAGTCTCTCATAGTTCGTCTCCCCCTCCGATTTCCCCCTCTTCATTTTTCCCCTCCTGCTATCTTCTTCTTCTTTTTCTTCTTTTTCTTTTTTTTGGCATATAATGTATTATTTGTTTCAGAGGTACAGGTCTGTAATTCAACAGTCTTACACAATTCACAGCACTCACCATAGCAGATACCATCCCCAATGTCTATCACCCAGCCACCCCATCCCTCCCAACCCCACCACTCCAGCAACCCTCAGTTTGTTTCCTGAGATTAAGAATTCCTCATATCAGTGAGATCATATGATACATGTCTTTCTCTGATTGACTTATTTTGCTCAGCATAATACCCTCCAGTTCCATCCACGTCATTGCAAATGGCAAGATTTCATTCCTTTTGATGGCTGCATAATATTCCATTGTATATACCTATACCACATCTTCTTTATCCATTCATCTGTCGATGGACATCTTGGCTCTTTCCATAGTTTGGCTATTGTGGACATTGCTGCTATAAACATCGGGGTGCATGTACCCCTTCGGATCCCTACATTTGTATCTTTGGGGTAAATATGCAGTAGTGCAATTGCTGGGTCATATGGTAGCTCTATTTTCAACTTTTTGAGGAACCTCCATACTGTTTTCCAGAGTGGCTGCACCAGCTTGCATGCCCACCAACAGTGTAGGAGGGCTCCCCTTTCTCCGCATCCCCGCCAACATCTGTCATTTCCTGACTTGTTAATTTTAGCCATTCTGACTGCTGTGAGGTGCTATCACATTGAGGTTTTGATTTGGATTTCCCTGATGCCGAGCGATGTGGAACACTTTTTCATGTGTCTGTTGGCCATTTGGATGTCTTCTTTGGAAAGATGTCTGTTCATGTCTTCTGCCCATTTCTTGATTGGATCATTTGTTCTTTGGGTGTTGAGTTTGATAAGTTCTTTATACATTTTGGATACCAGACCTTTCTCTGATATGTCATTTGCAAATATCTTCTCCCATAATGTCGGTTGTCTTTTGGTTTTGTTGACTGCTTCTTTTGCTGTGCAAAAGCTTTTTATCTTGATGAAGTCCCAGTAGTTCATTTTTGCCCTTGCTTCCCTTGCCTTTGGCCATGTTTCTAGGAAGAAGTTGCTGCGGCTGAGGTCGAAGAGGTTGCTGCCTGTGTTCTCCTTTAGGATTTTGATGGACTCCTGTCTCACATTGAGGTCTTTCAACCATTTTGAGTCTATCTTTGTGTGTGGTGTAAGGAAATGGTCCCGTTTCATTCTTCTGCATGTGGCTGTCCAATTTTCCCAACACCATTTGTTGAAGAGACTGTCTTTTTTCCATTGGACATTCTTTCCTGCTTTGTCGAAGATTAGTTGACCATAGAGTTGAGGGTCCATTTCTGGGCTCTCTATTCTGTTCCATTGATCTATGTGTCTGTTTTTGTGCCAGTACCATACTGTCTTGATGATGACAGCTTTGTAATAGAGCTTGAAGTCCGGAATTGTGATGCCACCAGCTTTGCTTTTCTTTTCAACATTCCTCTGGCTATTTGGGGTCTTTTCTGGTCCATACAAATTTTAGGATTATTTGTTCCATTTCTTTGAAAAAAGTGGATGGTATTTTGATGGGGATTGCATTGAATGTGTAGATTGCTCTAGGTAGCATTGACATCTTCACAATATTTGTTCTTCCAATCCATGAGCATGGAACGTTTTTCCATTTCTTTGTGTCTTCCTCAATTTCTTTCATGAGTATTTTATAGTTTTCTGAGTACAGATCCCTTGCCTCTTTGGTTAGATTTATTCCTAGGATCTTATGGTTTTGGGTGCAATTGTAAATGGGGTCGACTCCTTAATTTCTCTTTCTTCTGTCTTGTTGTTGGTGTATAGGAATGCCACTGATTTCTGTGCATTGATTTTATATCCTGCAATATCTACTGAATTCCTGTATGCGTTCTAGCAGTTTTGGGGTGGAGTCTTTTGGGTTTTCCACATAAAGTATCATATCATCTGCAAAGAGTGAGAGTTTGACTCTTCTTTGCCAATTTGGATGCCTTTGATTTCTTTTTGTTGTCTGATTGCTGTGGCTAGGACTTCTAGTACTATGCTGAATAGCAGTGGTGATAGTGGGCATCCCTGCCGTGTTCCTGACCTTAGGGGGAAAGCTCTCAGGTTTTCCCCATTGAGAATGATATTCACTGTGGGTTTTCCATAGATGGTTTTTATGATATTGAGGTATGTACCCTCTATCCCTATACTCTGAAGAGTTTTAATCAAGAAAGGATGCTCTACTTTGTCAAAGGCTTTTTCTGCATCTATTGAGAGGGTCATATGGTTCTTGTTCTTTCTTTTATTAATAAAAAAAATTGTGTCACATTGATTGATTTGTGGATGTTGAACCAACTTGCAGCCCAGGGATAAATCCCACTTGGTCGTGGTGAATAATCCTTTTAATGTACTGTTGGATCCTATTGGCTAGTATTTTGGTGAGAATTTTTGCATCCATGTTCATCAAGGATATTGGTCTGTAATTCTCCTTTTTGATGGGGTCTTTTTCTGGTTTGGGGATCAAGGTAATGGTGGCCTCATAAAACGAGTTTGGAAGTTTTCCTTCCATTTCTATTTTTTGGAACATTTTCAGAAGAATAGGTATTAATTCTTCTTTAAATGTTTGGTAGAATTCCCCTGGGAGGCCATCTGGCCCTGGGCTTTTGTTTATTGGGAGATTTTTGATTATTGCTTCAATTTCCTTAGTGGTTATACGTCTGTTCAGGTTTTCTATTTCTTCCTGGCTCAGTTTTGGTAGTTGATACTCTCTAGGAATGCATCCATTTCTTCCAGATTATCTAATTTGCTGGCATAGAGTTGTTCATAATATGTTCTTATAATTGTATTTCCTTGGTGTTGGTTGTGATCTCTCCTGTTTCATTCATGATTTTGTTGATTTGGGTCATTTCTCTTTTCTTTTTGATAAGTCTGGCCAGGGGTTTATCAATCTTGTTAATTCTTTCAAAGAACCAGCTCCTTGTTTCGTTGATCTGCTCTGCTGTTCTTTTGGTTTCTATTTCATTGATTTCTGCTCTGATCTTTATTATTTCTCTTCTCCTGCTGGGTTTAGGCTTTATTTGCTGTTCTCTCTCCAGCTCCTTTAGGTGTAGGGTTAGGTTGTGTATTTGAGACCTTTCTTGTTTCTTGAGAAAGGCTTGTATTGCTATATACGTTCCTCTTAGGACTGCCTTTGCTGGATCCCAAAGATTTTGAACAGTTGTGTTTTCATTTTCATTTGTTTCCATGAATTTTTTTAATTCTTCTTTAATTTCCTGGTTGACCCATTCATTCTTTAGTAGGATGCTCTTTAGCCTCCATGTATTTGAGTTCTTTCTGACTTTCCTCTTGTGATTGCGTTCTAGTTTCAAAGCATTGTGGTCTGAAAATAAGCAGGGAATGATCCCAGTCTTTTGGTACTGGTTGAGACCTGATTTGTGACCCAGGATGTGATCTATTCTGGAGAATGTTCCATGGGCACTAGAGAAGAATGTGTATTCCGTTGCTTTGGGATGGAATGTTCTGAATATATCTGTGAAGTCCATTTGGTCCAGTGTGTCATTTAACGTCTTTATTTCCTTGTTGATCTTTTGCTTAGATCATCTGTCCATTTCAGTGAGGGGGTGTTAAAGTCCCCCACTATTATTGTATTGTTGTCGATGTGTTTCTTTGCTTTTGTTATTAATTGCCTTATATAATTGGCTGCTCCCATGTTAGGGGCATAGATATTTACAATTGCTGGATCTTGCTGTTGGATAGACCCTTTAAGTAGGATATAGTATCCTTCCTCATCTCTTATTATAGTCTTTGGTTTAAAATCTAATTTGTGTGTATAAGGATTGCCACCCCAGCTTTCTTTTGGTGTCCGTTAGCATGGTAAATGGTTTTCCACCCCCTCACTTTCAATCTGGGAGTGTCTTTGGGTCTAAAATGAGTCTCTTGCAGACAGCATATCAATGGGTCTTGTTTTTTTATCCAATCTGATAGCCTGTGTCTTTTGATTGGGGCATTTAGCCCATTTACATTCAGGGTAACTCTTGAAAGATATGAATTGAGTGCCATTGTATTGCCTGTAAGGTGACTGTTACTGTATATTGTCTGTGTTCCTTTCTGGTCTATGTTGCTTTTAGGCTCTCTCTTTGCTTAGAGGACCCCTTTCAATATTTTTGGTAGGGCTGGTTTCGTGTTTGCAAATTCCTTTAGTTTTTGTTTGTCCTGGAAGCTTTTTATCTCTCCTTCTATTTTCAATGACAGCCTAGCTGGATATAGTATTCTTGGCTACATATTTTTCTCGTTTAGTGCTCTGAATATATCATGCCAGTCCTTTCTGGCCTGCCAGGTCTCTGTGGATAGGTCTATTGCCAATCTAATGTTTCTACCATTGTAGGTTACAGATCTCTTCTTCCAAGCTGCTTTCAGGATTTTCTCTTTGTCTCTGAGACTCGTAAGTTTTACTATTAGATGTTGGGGTGTTGACCTATTTTTATTGATTTTGAGAGGGGTTCTCTGTGCCTCCTGGATTTTGATGCCTGTTTCCTTCCCCAAATTAGGGAAGTTCTCTGCTATAATTTGCTCCAATATATGTTTTGCCCCACTCTCTCTTTCATCTTTTTCTGGGATCCCAATTATTCTAATGTTGTTTCGTCCTATGGTATCGCTTATCTCTATTTCTGCCCTCGTGATCCAGTAGTTGTTTATCTCTCTTTTTCTTTGCTTATTTTCCATCATTTGGTCTTCTATATCACTAATTCTCTCTTCTGCCTCATTTATCCTAGCAGTCAGAACCCCCATTTTTGATTGCATCTCATTAATAGCCTTTTTGATTTCGACTTGGTTAGATTTTAGTTCTTTTATTTCTCCAGAAAGGGTTTCTCTAATAACTTCCATGCTTTTTTCAAGCCTAGCTAGTACCTTTAAAATCATCATTTTGAACTCTAGTTCCGATATCGTACCAATGTCCGTAATGAGTAGGTCCCTGACATTCGGTACTGCCTTTCGTTCTTTTTGTTGAGGTGATTATTTCCGCTTGTCATTTTGTCCAGAGGAGAATAGATGAATGAGAGCACAAAATGCTAACAGGGTAACAATGTCCCCAGAAAATATACTCTAAACAAATCAGAAAAGACCTGAAACCGGGGGAAAAGAAAGGGAAAGAAAGAAAAAAGAACAAGATAAAAACAAATAAAAACACATCGAAACAAAAAAAACAGAATATGTTCAAATATGATCAGGCTGGTGCATAGATCAGTGCCACACCCTAGATTTTGGGTGTATTTTGGTCTGTTAGAAGAAAGTGCCTCCCAAAATTTTAAGGAACGAAAAACTTATATATGTACAAAAATAAGAGTTAATACGATGAAGGGATGGAATATGACTGTAAAGATGAAAATTATAAAAGATTTTATAAAAGGAATTGATAAGAAGTTGTTTGAAAAAAGGAAGAAGAGGATTTAAAAAAAAAAAGAAAAAAAAGGTAGAGAATGTGATCAGGCAGGAGACTAGAACAAAGCCATACACTAGAGATTTAGGGTATATTTTGATCTGTTAGAAGAAACTGTATCTCAAAATTTTAAAGAGAGAACAACTTATATATATATATATGCCAAAAATAAGGGTAACTACTATGAAGAGATAGAATATGACTCTAAAAATGAAAAATAAAAATGTTTTTTAAAAAAGAGATTGATAAGAGGTTGGTTGAAAAAGGGAAAAAGAAAAATTCAAAAAAGGAAGTTTAAAAAAAATTAACTTTGAAAGACTAAGGAATCATGGGAAAAAAAGCCATCAATTCTATGTGCAGTATTGCCCTAGTGCTGGAGTTTGGCTGTTCTCATTGATCGGTAAACTTGGTCTTGGGTGGCGGTTCTTGCTGATCTTCCGGGGGAGGGGCCTGTTGCTGTGGTTCCCAAATGTCTTTGCTGGAGGCAGAATTGCCCTGCCCTTGCTGTTCCGGGCTAAGTAATCTGCTTGGGTTTGCTCTCGGGAGCTTTTGTTCCCTGCAAGCTTTCCATACAGCTTTGGAGGACGAGAGTGAAAATGGCGGTCTCCCAATCTCTGCCTCAGAGCAGCTGAGAACTTGGGTCCCCACTCCTCAGTGCTCCCCCAGAGAAATGCAGTCAATCACTCCCATCTCCCCGGGCTCCAGCTGCACTCTGTGCTCACTCGGCCTGTGACCAAGCATTTCTATATCTGGCTCCCAACTCGGTGTGGAGTCTCCAAACCCAGCAGATCCCTGCGGTGTGCTCCTGGGCCACTCCTCCCGGGGGAGGAAGGAGAGTCTCCCTGGATCTGCTGCTTGTTGGGTCCCTGCTGGAGGAGCAGTGGCCCAACTGTGCCGCAGATCATGGTTTATGGCACCCCAAGCTGAGAGCCCACTCCTCGGCTCCGTCTCTGCAGCCGGCTTCCCTGCTCCGATACCTGGGAGCTCTGCCGCACTCAGGCACCCCCGTCTTTCTCTGACCCCAAGGGTCCTGGTACCACACTGTCCCGCAAGGGTTCCCATCCCCTGCTTAGCCACTGGAGCGAGGTCCCTCAGCAGAGCCGACTTCTAAAAGTTCCAATTTTGTGCTCCGCGGCTCTATCACTTGCCAGAAGCGTCTGACAGAGGCCCCCTCCCCCACCATCTAGCCTTCCAAATATCGCCTCGGATTCCCAAATGTCTTTGCTGGAGGTGGAATTGCTCCGCCCTTGCTGGGTCCGGGCTAAGTAATCTGCTCGGGTTTGCTCTCGGGAGCTTTTGTTCCCTGCAAGCTTTCCGTACAGCTTTGGAGGATGAGAGTGAAAATGGCGGCCTCCCAATCTCTGCCCTGGAGGAGCTGAGAATTCGGGGCCCCACTCCTCAGTGTGCCCCCAGAGAAAAGCAGTCAGTCACTCCCGTCTTCCCGGTCTCCAGCCGCACTCTGTGCTCACCAGGCCCTGTGACCGAGCGTTTCTGTCTCTGGCACATGACCTCGTTTGGAGTCTCCAAACCCAGCATATCCCTGTGGTGCACTCCTGTGCCGCTCCTCCCGGGGGAGGAAGGGGAGTCTCTCCAGATCTGCCACTTTTTCGGTCCCTGCTGGAAGAGCAGTGGCCTGACTGTGCTGCGGATCACGGTTTATGACAACCCCGAGCTGAGAGCCCGCGCCTCGGCTCTGTGTCTGCAGCCATTCCCTGCTCTGATACTTGAGAGCTCGGCCGCACTCAGGCATCCCAGTCTTTCTGTGACCCCGAGGATCCTGAGACCACACTGTCCCAGCGAGGGTTACACCCCCGCTTAGCCACTGGAGCGACGTCCCTCAGTGGAGCCAACTTCTAAAATTTCTGATTTTGTGCTCTGCTGCTCTATCACTTGCCAGTAGCAGCTGATGGAGGCCCCCCCCCCCCCCGCCATCTATCTTCCTGAATATCACCTCGGATTCACTTCTCTGCATGTCCACCTTCCATAAAGTGGTCGCTTTTCTGTTCAGAGAGTTGCTGCTATTCTTTTCTTTGATCTTCTGTCGAGTTCATAGTTGTTCAGAATGGTTTGATCCCTATCTAGCTGAATTCCTGGGACCAGACGAAATTTAGGTCTCCTACTCCTTTGCCATTTTTCTCCTCCTTGTTTTCCATTTTCTTTGTAGCCCTTTGGCATCCCAACATTATAAGAAGATCATTTTGGGTGTTTTTACTTGTTTGCATGCTTTTTGGTTTTCGTTTTTGTTGTTGTTGTTGTTTTTTGCTTTTCGGAGTTTTTTTTTGTTATATAAAATAATGGTAAATATTTCAATCACTGTTGTCTGATAAAATGTAAGATGATAATTTCAATTCTGATGCTTCAGCATTTGGGATAATAGCACAGAATGAGGCTTATGTTTTCTCTGCCTCTCTCTTGAACATCAGGTAAAAAAAAAAGGTAATGTGAAATGGATTTCTCCTGAAATGTTTAACTATCTTAGAAGTACCTAAAGCATTCACAATTGATAAGCTAATAAAATTTAATTTATTATGTAATGCTATTTTCTTCTGAGGGTATTTTGATAACAGTTCTTTTAGCATAGTTAGTGAAATGTACTTCTTTACAAAAAAATAATCTAGTACTGAAAACTTTATACACATAAATTAGTGTAAATGAGCAAGGTTTTGAAATACAAATATATGCTGCTGGACATGTTTTTGCATAAGTGAAATACACAGGGATATTTTAAAGTTATTAACTAATCTCTCAAGTGACAACCAAAACTCTAAGCAGAATGATCAGAGATTGGGGCTATTAGGCCTCTCGTTCCCAGTGTTCTATGGTTCTCATCGTTTTACTTCTTAATGTAGCAATCCACAAACTCTTTGGTCTCAGTATCTCTCTATACTCTTAAAAATTATTTATTAGTTCATCAAAAAACAATAAGCCCATCCCATGTTAACAAAATCCTTATATTTTTATAGGAAATATTGTATCTTTCAAATTTTGAGAATAGTACTCTTTTACATTTTTGCAAATCACTTTAATGCCTGACTTAATAAAAGATGACCAGATTTGCATATCTGCATCAGCATTCAACCTGCTGCAATATTCTCTTTGGTTTAATCATTTGAAGAAGATCTTAACTCCACATAGACATGTCATTGGAAAAGGGAGGACCTGTGGATCTCCTAAATGTATCTCAGCAACCCTCAGGTGTCCTTAGCCCACACTTTGAGAACTACTGTCCTAAAAAATACTTGAGCCAAGCATAGGGCTCATATTCAACTTCCATATATCAGAAAAGCCAGTGTGCTTGTTAAAATAGTAAGACATATTTGTTTCATTAAATAAGTAACTGCTGGCACTAATCCTTCAGTGCAACCCCTCCACCCCTTCTTCTATGATGCCTCCTGCAGGACCTCTTATGATTTCACAAGAATGGGGTGCTAGCTGGTATAGCAGGAGTTTCCTAGGATCCTACTCCAGCATTTACATTCTGAGTGGCCAGTGCTTCTGCCATAATGGTGATGCAATGTTTTAATGTCACCCCTAGTTCAGAAATGGTCTCACTTTATCATCACTATGATTATCAAGAAATGCACTGGCTAGATATCCCCTTGCAGCTGAGGCCATATTCTTTACTTCAGGCAAAATGTTTCCCGAGTTGATCTTGTTAATGCTCTCCCAAATGACTGGTCTGGAATCAGGAATAGAATCGGGAAGCAGGAATCAAAAATATATCAGGAGTCACGGGAATAAAAGGCTATGGCATAAAGAATGTAGTCAACGGTATTGTAATAGGGTTGTATGGTGACAGATGGGAGCTACATGTGTGAGCATAGCGTAAGGTATAGACTTGTCAAATCACTATTTTGTACACCTGAAACTAATACAACATTGTATGTCAACTCTACTTAAATGAAAAAATTAAAAACAAGCAAATAAATATATATAATTTCAATAATATGTGTAATTACACACACACACACATCTATATATAAATCAGGAACATGAAGAAGAACTCCTGTTACTTCTTCCTGTATTTCCAAAGAATGCTTTTCCAATGACTACCAAAAAGCCACTAAATTTGTTTGGTACCCAAATATTTTGCACAGCTGATCAAAAATATTCAACTATGTTGTAAAGATGAATGGCTTAAATCAAAAGATGCATGTTTCTACTATGATGATTAGAGTCACTCAAACCTTGACGTTACTTTATGTTGACATTTGTTGTGACTAGTCTCTAGTTTTCCTTCAGAATTTTCAAATATAAGTAAATGCTGTGTGTCAAATCACAGACGATGGTGATATTTCCCCCAGTTTTCATGCTCGGACATTATCCTTAAATAGTGCAAATATCAGAAACAAACTATTTCTCACTGGCTTCAAAACTCTAGTCTAGCTTCCATAAGATCTTTCCAAGCCCTATAGTAATTGAGTCAGTAAATGTCATTGATAGCAATTGCTTCGGGAATTGAACTTCCAAGAAATAGTATTTTGGCTATGACACAAGAGACAGGGCAATTGAACAAGAAGTAGTCCAACAAAGTATTCAAATGTCTAGTGAAGAAATGCCAAGATTTTATTATAAAAACTAAAAGCAATAAAATGGTGTTTCTTCTTTTATATGATTTACAGTTCTCTGCTAGAGTCAATTTCAAAACAATAAGCAATAACAAATATGTTCTCTCTATGTGATGCTCTGAAGATACTTCCCTTACTGTGGAAACAAAACATTTAATGAGATTGTCTTCACAGTCTGCATATGGAGATGAACTACGGGGCCTAAAATAATATTGTTAACAATCAGCACTCGGGTTCCCAGGAATAGTTTACAAGTTTATGTTGGAGAGAAAATCCAGTAAGCTTTTTTAGGATGCATTCTAGGAATGCTAAGGAATACTATTCCCGAGTAAGGAACAAGTTTTAGATGAGACATGATGATATATTATATCTCGAAGACATTTTATTTGAGTGCATTTCTATTTGCCTAAAGACACAAGCCTTTGGGTATAGGGATACAGTACATGCACTTCCTAATACCAGGGGGTACCATTCACACAAACCAGATGTAAATTGTGTTCCTTACTGTAGTGAAATAGTGTAGCTCTACCTGGACATGTGCATTTGAAAACCTTTAAGAGGTGGAATAAACTGACAGAATATACTTTAATTTCCTTAAATTAGGTCTCATTAAGGCACCCACAAAATCCACTATTAGTGAGCTGAGAGCTAAGGTTATCAGTTTTATCACAGCCAACTTAAGCTAAGTGATCTGTTACAACCTACAACCCAGATAATATGTTGTCTATTTTCAGACCTGAAATCAACTTGTTTTCAGTGATGGATGAAAACTTCCCCTGTGCTGTAAAGTTTCATAACTCTTGTCCATTCACAGCTACTATTAATAAAAATTCTCTTCAGTGCCAGTAAGTGAATGAAAGCCTGCAAAGATCATGTGGGAGAATGGGATTTCTCATACTGTAACGAAGTCCATAGCCAAGTGCAGACAAAGTTGATAAACTTGATTCCAAACATCCAGCTTCCTCCTCATAGTGCCTCAAGGTATTAGGAGTAATTATTTATTCTGACTAAATCCACTTATGATTGAGACAAAGATGCCTTTTTAGATTTCTGAGTAGATAGATAGCCATACTCAATAACAAAATAAGACATCCTATTTTCCCACTCAAGATAAACGTTTCCTTTGAGGGCTATGTCTTAATTTTTATGTTTGCTTTTGTTTTTATTTTTCTGAAAGAAAATGAGTACACACAGAATTGGCATCATAATTCTGAATTTCAACTGTGTCTCCATCACTATAATCCCCAGTACTCTTGTTGTCATAAAGCCTTTGCTTCTTCCATGACTGATACTTTATGCTGTGTCCCCAGGACATAATGAGGTGCAAGGAATGCCCCTTGCCCTGAATGTGTATTAGAAATGTTCAGACACAGTGAGAACCCCTCTATCTCCTTGTGTTTCCTATTCGCTTTCTCACTTTCTCAATATATGACTACTTTTTGTAGAAACGATCTTTCTAAGAGAAGAATTCTGTTCGAAATAGATTTTTAAAAATGAAGAAGCAGTTTAAACAAAAAGCATCCAGTCAGTCGATGAGCACTTACTGATGTACCGTATGTGGGAGGAACCAGACTGGACATAATGGACATGACGTAAACATACAGACAGATTCTCCCACCCCTTTGGAACCTAAAATGGCAAAGATCTTCTCTGTCTGTAAAGTAGGCAATTAAATGATGGGTAAGATATAATTTAGTATCGCGCAAGTGCAATCACTGACTGTGACTATCTCCATACCACTATAGCACAGTGAAAGAAAATGAAAGCCAACAAAAAATAATAAAAATAACAAAAGTAGCAGCCACAAGAATGTCAGTGCACACTTGTCTTGTTACTAACCATTAACTGTTTGATTGATCGTGTTTGTTTTTCGGGGTAGGTAACTGAGAAACTGATTTATATGCATTTACAAACCAGAAAAATCACCCCCGAGTTGAAAAGCCCCACCTTGTTCCTTGTCCAGTAGAGGCCCCTATGCCCTTGGGCATGGAGTGGCACAGAGAATAATATTTAGAGGACCAACTGGAGCTTGGGTTGATAGAGTAAATCTTGCGTCCTTCTCTAATGTACCTAGTGAGAATAATAATACTTTCTGAATTTTAAGGAATCGTGTGTGCCAGCATCTGTGATGTGCTCAGTATTGTTTGCTGTTCTTCATATTTTATCAGACAGTCTACTTTTGTGGTTAGGGGGCAAACTTGAGCATTTCAATCACAAATCCACAGCTTTTGAGCTGAGTGACAAACCTTGGGCAAGTTTTTCAGTTTCCTCATCAGTAGAATGAGAATGGCTAAAAGGGCATATTTAGTGATTGGAAGGATTAAATGAAGCAGTGAGGGTAAAGCACTGAGCACGGTTCCTGGAAAACTATAATCACTCCAGTATTAACCATTATTATAACTCTCATAATATCATCAACACAACTCAGGGTTTGTTAATCTGAAAGCCAGCTTTGCTATGTGTTTCTTATGACTCAAATGCTTAAGTCCTTGGTTTCCAATTTCATGTCATGTCTATTTATTTTCCAAATGGGGATTATTTTTAATGATACAACATCTGTTTGAAAGGAAATCTGCTACCAGTATCATTTCTCCTGCTGAATTTTTGACTTATTTAATAAAATATACTATACAACAAGTAGAAATTAATTTATTTTCACTTTGACCCACATTTTATTAAAGGTTTTAAAAGATCACATTCCAAATCATCATCTGCATTCCAAGCATTAGGTAGCACTGAAACGTTAGGTGGTGTTCAAATTTCTAGCCACTTTTCTCTTGAAGGTCATGTAATCATAAAAGCCAAGAGCTGGCAAGGAGAGAGGGACTTGGATGGAGAAAAAAAGAAAGAAAAGTGAAAGAAAACATGGACTATTGCTAGATACCAAGGAAAAGATTGAGCCACTATTGAGAATTGATGAATTATATAGCTGAACAGAATATTTTGTTGAGTTTATGAAAACATTTCGCTATCACTAGCTGTTACCAATGTTGCTGTACAGAACATGCTTTGAGACATTCTTAGCAGTGAGGAAGACAAGATGCGACCTAACCATGTGGCCCTCTTACTTTCAATTGGCTCTGTTTGGAATAGTGCACCCAGCTCACAAACTCTTTGAACAGTCACCAGTCAACATCCTTCTTATTAAGTATAAGAAGAACTTGACAAGGCCCAGAAATACATCATTTCTATTAGCTTTGGAGCCATATTGACTGCAATTTAATTTTATAATACTGAACATTAGAAAATTTATGTTTCAGAGATATGGAATTGAAGTATTGCCCCAATGAACCATTAGAAATAAAAAATACTTTAAGGAAAATAATACGTCTAAAGAATTATTTCAAAACTTAGCTGTAAAAGGATGTAGATTCACATTATCTTTGAACATATTCCATAAAGGTAGAAAAATCATCTATATAGTTCACAATTTCCTTTGGGTATATCACGATGCTTGGCATTTAATTGTCCAATTATTTTCTTTAATGGGACCTTGGAAAAAATTAAGATGTATCTAATAACATTGCCAGGTTCTGCAAATAGTTCTTTTAACCTTGAACTGAAAAAGAGTCTTTACATATATGGTCTTAAAAAAGAGCTGTTATGGTGCATTACAGCACTTGCAGTTGAATTTGTTAGCCAGCCCACCAAATGTACTCTTAATTTATTTCATGTGCTTTACTGGCAATTTAGAGAGCAGGCTCAAGGTGAATGACACCCATAATCTCAAAAAGTCTTCCCATTGGCACAAGAACTTGAATGCTCAGTAGTTTAACATGGAAACTTTCTTACTCAATTAAGTGTTCTTATTTTAAAGCTACTGGGTCCATATTTTCTAATCTATGATCACTAAAGATAAGAAGCAAATCTTGTAAATTCCTGTAGTGGTGTAACTTTGGATATGTTGCATGTGATGATGAGCTCCAGTCATCTGCCTAGTCCCCATTCTCAAAAAAGAGGATGGGAAAACATACTTATGTTCTTGGGGAGGAGGTTGGGGTATGGGCTTTAGGAGGTGCTGAAGGATGGGAAGATTATATCAAGAATTATAAGGAGAAAGGCTGATGCTTGATCTCCATGTTCTCTGATTCCCTGGCAACTAAGTGGGGAATCAACCAACTGAGAGATTTCTGGAGTTGTTGGCACTGTCCTGACAATCTCAGCCTGCCACGAGACTCAGAATTGTCCCCATCAGTATTTAAGCCGCAGCTTACAACCTCCACGTAGCATCAAACTGCACCTGGGACCTGGGAGAATATGAATCAACTTAGTCAGATACCTGGAACTCCCACCTATCCAGTTGCACAGGCTCACTCTGGTAGCAACCTCAGCATTTTATATTTTTCACCTTACTTACTGTGTTATGGTGGGGTTTAACAGTATATACACTACATCATTGACTCTATGACACCATCAATTAAAGATGAAATATTATTCTAAATATCACTGAAAAGAGGAGAAAGTTTCCAAACTCAAATGCCATCAATTATCACGCAAGCCCCAATTTCACAGACAGGAAGATGTGAAACACACACACACACACACACACACACACACACACACACACACAACGTCTTGGAGTCTTTGAAGTTAGTCATTCAGATTGAGAAAAACACAGAAGTTCCTACATAAAATATGATAATGTTCTCTTGCCTCTTTTATGATGATCAATCAAGGCTTAATTTAACTTTGGTTTTAATGACAAACTCAGACTGGAGCTTTGTAAACTTTAGCCAGCCACATCATACCTTTCCTTCTGTTTCCCTTTTGACAATGATTTCTTTGTGCAGCCATTAGCTTTCTCAGCCATCCAGCCTTAATTCTGTCTGCATCTTTTTGTCTTGTCCTTCTTTATTGCTATATAAGGGAGAAGTTTTCTGCCTGACTAGAATGCTTTAGTAAAAGCCAAGCAGGACAAATACTATGATGACATAGTCTATAAACAAGAGCATGACTCCCCTTGATGTTCTTTCCCCAAACATAGAGAGGTGAATTTTCTCTATTCTCTGCCTGTCTTTGCTATTTTTTAAGTGATAAATCTCCTGCATTCCCTTTGCTTGATTTCTGACAAACCTCTGAAGATGTCAAAATGACTTTTCACAATCTTCTCTGCACTCTGAGTCAATAACTTGGATAAGAGGGGCCTCCAGGTTTTCTAGCTACCTCTAGTTTCTCCTAGGCTCCTGCTCATGATTTAGTTCAGGTACACTGGCTTCCCTGCTGCATCGGGAAGGTCTCTCAGCAATCCCAACTCTTCCCCCCTCTCTACTCACCAAGCAAGGACTGAGACATTTCCTATATCACAA
This sequence comes from Halichoerus grypus, assembly GCF_964656455.1. Taxonomy (NCBI): domain Eukaryota; kingdom Metazoa; phylum Chordata; class Mammalia; order Carnivora; family Phocidae; genus Halichoerus; species Halichoerus grypus. Next base: position 141,741,887 of record NC_135712.1, read on the forward strand.
GAGCAATCCTCACTGCACAGTGGTGTGGCTGATGGATGGGAAGGGAGTTGCAAGCAGAGGCAGGAAAGGGTATCTCTGCCAAAGGATATTAGTAAACACACAAACCAGAAATGATAACTTGAAAAAAGACACTGACCATACATTCAATTTACTAATTTAACTTCTCAGTAAATGTGTGGAATCTAGTACAGATGCTTGAGTTTGAGACCAAGATTCAGGAATCACTGAGACATAAATAATAGTTGCGATTGGAAAGGGAATGTCATCACAGTACAGAAGGAGAGAAGAGGAAGGCAAACCCGGGCCCTGAGCACCGGCAGGCATCTCAAAGGCAGGGGGAGCAAGTAACATCAAAGGAGAAATTGCTCTCTGAGGTCAGAAGAAAACTAGGCTCACAGGGAACCCAAGGGAAAGGAATGTTGAAAGAAGAAGAAAATCACTCGTCAAATGATGCAAACTAATCAAATATGATTTGAAATAAATATCTTCCTTAGATTTAGAAGTTATGAAAATAGGGAATGTAGTATGAGCCATTGCACAGGTTGGTGGGCATAGTTCACGGAACTATTGACAGGACATTTCTGTTTGATCCCAGGACCAGGCAGTATAATCTCCCTTTGGTAGACTTTGGCAATGTCCTCATCGACAGTCTCATTTGTCCCTCATCTTCTCTTTCGGAGAGGGACTGGCTGCACATAACCTGGGGAACATCCCTTGAGCAGGTGAGAGCAGACACCTGCTTTATATAGTTGACTGCCTCTGCCTGGGGAAACACACTCTTCAGTCATCATCTGACCACACCAGAGACATTGCTGGCAAAACCCTACCACTAGCCCCATTTTCTCACATCCCCTTTCAGCAAGTGCTATGATACCCTGCCTGCAAATTTGCCCTGAACATATTGTTTCCTAGAATTAGTTCCTTTTTTTTTTTTTTTAAACAGGAAAGAGGTTTAAAATCCTTTCTTAGGCCAAAAACCTTACTTGGTATTGATCATTTTATGGTTTTCTGGCAAGTTTTATTGGTTCCTCTGAAGATCTTGGGTATCCACACTTCTTTTTTTTTTTTAATTTTTTATTGTTATGTTAATCACCATACATTACATCGTTAGTTTTTGATGTAGTGTTCCATGATTCATTGTTTGTGTATAACACCCAGTGCAGAACGTGCCCTCTTTAATACCCATCACCAGGCTAACCCATCCTCCCAACCCCCTCCCCTCTAGAACCCTCAGTTTGTTTTTCAGAGTCCATCGTCTCTCATGGTTCGTCTCCCTCTCTGATTTCCCCCCCTTTGTTCTTCCCCTTCTGCTATCTTCTTCTTTTTTTTTTTAACATATAATGTATTATTTGTTTCAGAGGTACAGATCTGTGATTCAACAGTCTTGCACAATTCACAGCACTCACCATAGCACATACCCTCCCCAATGTCTATCATCCAGCCACCCCATCCCTCCCACCCCCCACCACTCCAGCAACCCTCAGTTTGTTTCCTGAGATTAAGAATTCCTCATATCAGTGAGGTTATATGATACATGTCTTTCTCTGATTGACTTATTTTGCTCAGCATAACACCCTCCAGTTCCATCCACGTCGTTGCAAATGGCAAGATCTCATTCCTTTTGATGGCTGCATAATATTCCATTGTATATATATACCACATCTTCTTTAACCATTCATCTGTCGATGGACATCTTGGCTCTTTCCACAGTTTGGCTATTGTGGGTATCCACACTTCTCCTATCACCTATGAAATCCTAAGTTTCTCAGCCAGTATGGCCATTTGGATTTATGAATTCTTCCTAGTTTCCATCACTAGAATCACTGTATCATTAACTCCAAATTTTCAGGATCTATTCATAACCTCCTGCCCATTCTCACATCGATCCTTCTGGCTGTAGCAATTCTCATTCCATCCCAGATCTTCCATACTCTACTGACCTAGCAAAGCTCAATGCTTCCTGACATTTGCAAGCTTACTCCTGAACCAGGCCTCTCATCTCTATTACTTTTACAAATGATATGCCTTTTGTTTTTCCTCCTGAATTTAAAAATTAAAAACAAGTCATAGAAGCTATAATGTGCCTCTTTAAACCAAAGGGATTTTAAAAGTAATTCTAACTATATGCAACTTAAGAAAGTCAGGAAAAATATAGGAAAGGAAAAAAATCATTTACAGTTATAACACTCTAATATTTTGACATTTAACATTGTTGAAATTATTTTCTTGTTCTATTTCTAGTCAGAGATTTTTTTTTTTAATTTTTAAAATTTGTATTTTTTGGCCCTTATCCTACACATAATTTTGTGTCAGGATTTCTTCACTAAAGGACATGTTTTCTAAAGAGAAATACTGGGAAATAAATATAAACAAAGTTAAGTGAGGTTTCTCTACAGTGGCAGGACTTAAACATTTATAACACATTATAATTTTCAAGCCCTTTTACCCATATCACCTCTAAAGTCACCTTATTTTATTTATAGGGTTTTTAACAGTTATAAATATTGTTAAAATTGGTTGCAATAAATAAACTCTTTCAAGATAATATCCAGAAAATTAGATTATCCTTTTTTTCTTTGGTTTCCTGAACTCATCTCGTACTAATTCAGTACACAATATTTACTGAAATATATATTTACTCTGTATGTACTAAAGTGTTGCCTTAAATCTGGTTGTAGAAAATTGGAAATTCTTGTGATTATTCATTTTTACTCATACAATTAAGATGCATCATCTGTCAAGGCAGAAGTTAGAAAAAAGAGAAATGTTACACTAAAACATCGATGTCTCAATTTCCCAGGAATTACAGTGTAGATCTGTCTGTAAAGTTTTTTGCCTCAAACTCTTTGGTCCACATTTACATGACAGTATAAAAATAGTTTCAAAAATGATAAAATCAATTCCATCAGCCTATCTTCTCTTCGGCTTTGTTATAGTCAATGATGCTCGGCTCCTCCAATAAGACCAAGCATTCCAGTCCAGAAGATCTTTCTGAAGCATTAATGCCTAATGCCTACCCCCCACCTAGCACATTTTAAGCAGTACTTTCATGATTATTACCTCTTCATTTAACCTATTAATAATCATTTAATTTTATGAATATCAAATATCTAGCTCCTGAGACAAACAGATGTGTCTCTGTGAAATCCCTATATCTATTGAAAATAATTAGATACCTACTCCAGTAAACTGTATTTTAAAATTTCTTCTAAAATATTTAGCTCTTGGGGCGCCTGGGTGGCTCAGTTGGTTAAGCGACTGCCTTCGGCTCAGGTCATGATCCTGGAGTCCCGGGATCGAGTCCCGCATCGGGCTCCCTGCTCAGCAGGGAGTCTACTTCTCCCTCTGACCCTCCCCCCTCTCATGTGCTCTCTCTCGCCTCTCATCCTCTCTCAAATAAATAAATAAAATCTTTAAAAAAAAATAAAATATTTAGCTCTTATAGTATAGATTCTGTCTGGGAGGACTAGAAATACCTTATTATGGCTGAAATACTAAGCAAAAACTTAAGAGGCTGCAGGAAAATGACAAAAATGCCCCCTTTTGTTTTAAATAAATTGCAAATGCTTCCAATACTCAAATAACGTAAACTTGAAAAATGGAAAATATTTGTGAATCTAATAAGCTCTTTTGAAAGAGAGAGACAGGATTAAACATCACTTTCCTACATATGTGGTGTGACATTTTTGTTTTGTTCCAAGTTATTTTACTTTTTGTGTGACTCTGGAGTTTGTAAACATGCCATAAAATTTGGTAATTACATAATGATGATTTCATGGTTCTCAGTATAAAGGTGGCTAGACAGGGCAGCAAAATTGATTTTCTTTTTTACCTTTGTGGAAAGAAACAAAAGGAAATTGAATGCAAAATCTACATTAAGACTATATTAGAATTATAGCTCAACGATCTGTTACACATGAAATGAAAACCAGGTAGAGCCAAGTACTAGTTATTGTGCTACAGTATTCAGCCAGTGGGTTAAGTTCAAACAACTCTTTGTTTAACCCATGCCTTGTTTTGTTACTCATAATGTTCCAAATGCATATGACCTGAAACTATCTCTTGTCTCCTCTTGCCAAAGGTACTCAGAGGCAGGACTGTCCCTAGGCAAAATCATGAAGTAGGTGAATCTTGTGTTCATTCCCTACCCTTTTGCAATGACAATCTCATCTTAGATTCTCTCCACCTTCCTGTCCCCAAGTGCCTACTCCAGTTGCTCATCGCTCTGGATTGACCCTCTGTTTTCCAGGGGGCTCATGCTGTTTCTTGTTGTCCAATCCCTCTTTGATTGTATAATTTCCCTGCTCAAAAAATGTTCAGAGGCTCCCCCAGAGGAGCCAGGCAATCAATGTTCTCCCTCCTTTTCTTTTGAGTCTTAATTCCCACTGCCCCCTCACCACAATGTTCTACTGCAAGTGAATCACCCACCTTGCCCTTTTTATTTCTATATCTTTTCCATACTATTCCTCTTTGTCTGAGCTGGCCTCTATCTCTCATCTCCATCTATGGAAATCCTAATCATCTTTCAAGTTTCCACTCATCCGTATGTCCTCCACATGGCTTCCCTGATCATCCCCAGCCTCTCTCCTCACACCTCATCTATACCACTCATATGGCACTTACCACATGTTGCTTTGTATTATAATATTTATGTATGTGTCTTGTCTCCAGGCACTGTGCTGGGCGCTTTACAAACGTAATCTCATTTAAATTTCACAACAATCAAATGAGGTAGGTATTACTAAATCATTTAACAGTTGAGGAAACTGAGGTTCAAACAGGTTAAATAATTTGCCCAAGGTCACACTGCTAGAATGGAACAGAGATAAGACTTGAACCCAGGTCCAAAACATATATTCTTTCCACAAAACCATACTGCCATCTATTTAGTTCTTTTCCATCTTCTGAAAGATGAAATAGAGGTTTAAGATGTGGGAAGAAGCAAATTTAGGCTTTCCGATTATCACATGTATATTCAACAAAAAGGTAGAGTTTATTGATAATTACTATGTTGCTAGCTAGAGCTGATGTGATTTGTTATCTATAATCCATAAGGAATTAAAATAAAATGTGAGAGAAAAAAAATCCTTACCTAAAGTTGCCAGAACAAATAAACACGGCATAAGAAGAGAATGTTCAAGACAATTGATAATTCAAGAAAGGCTAAATAGCATTGATCTCTGAGCACTATTGAAAAATAAGTACAAGGAAAAGAAGAAAACATGAGGTTGATTAGGAAAGGCTTCCTATAAGTCCCCTATGATCTAAACAATCTGCAGTGGTTAGGAGGCTGAAGGTATGACTTCTTCCTAAATCTCTCAAAAACAAACAATAATTCTATTGAATATAAAGCCCATCTTTTTTCTTCTGCCTCTGGTGTGACGTCTTGAATAAGTTAGGGGAAAGAAGATTAGCATTTCTAAGACAGAAATCTCATCCCCAATGTACAACTTTTACAACTGCCCTCTCCAATAGCCAGCCACAACCATGGATTATGAGCTGTACCCTGGACAGGTCCATTCTGGGGAGTCTTCAGCCTAGAGCCAGCCTCCCATTGGTCACATGGCAGAGGCCCCTTCTTGGGAAGAATTTAGACTTAGAATCTCTTTGTGTGTGTGTGTGTCTGTGTATGTCTGTGTTTTAAAGATTTATTTATTTATTTGAGAGAGAGCATGAGTGGGAGGGGCAGAGGGAGAGGGAGAGAGAATCTCAAGCAGACTCCATAATGAGCATGAGCCCCACTCAGGGGCCCAATCATAACCTGAGCCAAAACCAAGAGTTGGACACTTAACTGACTGTGCCAACCAGGCACCCCAGGATCTCTTTTGTGTTTTGGCACTACTACATTTGCTTCTCATTTTCCAATCCCCCAGCTTGTCATATTATCAGTTGCATATTTCTTTAACATGAGTGAGATGCAGTTATCATTAAATGTATTTTCAGTGCACCTCTATTAACTTCTGACAGGCATCTCAACTTTGCTTGCAAACTCCCTTCCAATTTATGTATGCTCCCAGTATGCTGATCCCATTCATATATGGCTCTACACTTTTGTTCTTTATACCAGTCTTAATAACAATTTTAAAACTGGGAAAAATAATGCATGTAATCTAAGCTTGAATATAGCAGGGCATACTGGACTTCAGGCCCTATCTTGGAAAGCCTGAGAATTTCCATTTCAGTTATGTGTGAAAGCTGAGTAATTCAATGATCCCAACAGGAAAACTACCTTCACCTATACTGAAACTCAAAACACAAAATCTCCTTTTTCTTTTCTCTAAAGTTTCTATGATTTTTCTTGTCTTCTACAAAAGTCCTCAAAGCTAATTCATTTTCTTCTTTTTCTTTTGAAATAATTATAGATTCATGGGAAATTGCAAGAGAAATGTACAAGGAGGCCCTGTGTACCCTTCACCCCATTTTTCCAATTGTTATATCTTAACATAATTATAGTGCACTATCGAGGCCAGGAAATTGACATCAGTCTGATTCACTTTTAAATTTCAAAAAAGAAAGAAAAATGTCGAACCTGATGACAACCTACTCAGTTTTGACTTTCATTCTACATTCTGTTTCTACTCACAAGCAGTAATCAGACTGACAGTGTTGGAAACAAAGGGTGGTATGCCCATACACCCACAGAGAAAATTCTCCCACATTGCTGGAGACGATCATCAGTTCTCATGCAGACCCTAGGTTAGTGTCATAGGTGGTGGAAGGGAGCCTCAGAAGATGTGGGCTGGAATCTGATTCTGCCTCCAAATGTGGACCTTGAGCAAGTCACTTGACCTCTCCAAGCTTCAGTGTCTTCATCTACAAAATGGAGAAACTGTTTCTCCTGCCTACTTCATAGGGTTGTTGTGAGGATCAAATGTGATGATGTGTATGAAGGAGAAGATAGGCTGTGAATTAACAGTCATGAAGTTTATTATTCTTTTCTGGAACTACTGTCTGTTACAGAAGTTTAGTTTTTCAAAGATGATTTTATTTTAAGAAACAGAACAGACCCACCTCCTTATTAGCTACAAGGCCTAGAATTTCCATTATGTGTAAATGACCTTGCCTTACTACCACTCTTAGTAGGACAGGTTCTAGCAATATATTGGACAAGCACTCTGTGAGTCATTATCTGCATACCCCGAGGCATACGATCTATTTTAAAATAAATATTTATTAACATTTTCTTCTGAAAGGTCGAATGCATTTTAAGTAGCTTTTATTTTTATCCTGACCACACATTTATTCTTGCTTTTTTTTTTCAGCCATGAGATTTATAATAGGTGCTCTTGACAATATTGAGAAATTATAAGGATACCAGATTAGACAGCGGATGGTTTATGAAGTAGAAATGGAAATCATCCAAACTGCATTGTTCCTTGGTTTGTCTGGATATATAATATAAACTCCTAATTCGCTGGTGGATTCTGATGTGTGGGTAGTAAAAATGCTAGTCTTGGCAGTAAGGGTGGAAAAATGTGTAGGGTAAAATAAACTTAAATCATGAAAAGTAAAGATAAAAGTATTTGTGTGTACTGAATATTTTGGGCACCAAGATAAAAGTGTTAAGATTTGTTTTCTCCTCTTTCCTCCCTGTATACAGGCTGGCATGGCTCTGACCTATGACCCCACAGCCGCCATACAGAATGGGTAAGTAGACTACATTTTCTCTATTTTAATTGCTAAGGTATCTTTGATCTCTGGAATCAGTACTGAAGAAAAATGTTCAAAAATGTCTTTCTTTTGTTTTAAATCCTTAAACAAAAACTTTAAACCAAACATTTCTCACCATTGTATTTTTTTTCTTCCCATATATGACTCTGACTTCATAGCATCTTCCATGTCCTCTATTCCCTCATGTTCTCTACCCACATAAGTCTCCCTCCCTCATGCTGTCTTTATCTCTCCCTTAGAAAGAGTAAGGAATAAGATATGAAGAGGGAGCATAGATAGAGCTAGGCTAGAAGACGTATCTGTGTGTCTCTGGGATCAGAGTGTTGCCCTGCTGATAACTCTAGAGTTTAGCTTACAAAGATTTTAGTGTTTTCTCAGTTCATTTCAACATGAATAATGCTTCTGCTGTTTTCTTCTGGCTATCAGGAAGGCAATGGACAGAGTCAAGTTAGAAACTTGGTGATTGTGTCTTCACTATTTTATTTATTTAATTTAATTTAATTTTTTTTATTTTTTGGGGGGGGAAGAAGCAAAGGGGGGGAGGAATCTTAAGCATGCTCCTTGCCCAGCACAGAGCCCAATGTAGGGCTCAATCTCACAACCCTGAGATCATGACCTGAACCGAAATCAAGAGTCAGATGCTTAACCGACTGAAGCACCCAGACACCCCTCACTCTTCATTTTACTAATCATCTGGAAATTTATAGCCTCTTACTTAAAATAAGTAAGAATAGCCTAGGATTCTTCCTTTGAGGAACAAGACTTAAACTACATGACCTGACCTCTCAAAAATTCTGTGATTCTGAATATCTTTGGTTGAAACTTTCTTCTCAGTTTCCAATCCCTTCTCTTTGCTTTGACTGTCCTGCAATTGACAATAATTATTCTTTAGTTCGTTGGTTATTTTATTTTCATAGCCTTCCATCTTGGATTTCTCCATGGTTTTCAGTTTTCTTACAGTCTCATTAAAGAATTAATCAGAATGAAGACCTCATTTAAGATCGATGTAGAGGGATAAAAAGATGCAAACTCTATTTTCTATTTGGTCAGCTGCCTCTAATGAAAATCTGTGGGATAGCAGAAATATTTAAATATCTCCTATTCTTAGAGTTATTCATTTAGGCAGTGATTTATTCATTCATTCAAACAATATCCAACGAGTCTGCCAAGCACTTTGCTATGCTCTACAGATTTAAAAAACATTATGTGAGACAAGATCTTTGCCTTCAAGGAACTCATAGTCTATCCTTCCATAAAAGAGTAAACATGGATGGTAGGCTAGGGAAGGAGTCTAGTCCTTTCTCCCTTGCTGATTAAAACTTCTCTCCAAGAGCAAAAATTAAGGATTTATCCAGTAAGGATGTTCTTATTTCCAACAAGGCACTATAAACTTGCTGGGTAAAAGGAAGGAAAGAAATGGAGAACAAAATCTTCAAGAATCACATTGTATAGTTGGGGAAATAAAATAATTAACTCAAAAGGTATGAAACAAGGCATTATATGCTAAGTGACAGTGACAGAAAATAGGTGTTATAATGGAAGGGAATAGCGTATTGAACACATACTATGTACCAAGTACTTTGTATTTGTAACTTAAGGTGCTTGAGAGCAGAGCCAAATACATGTAAAAATACATGTAGTTACAATTAGAAATGTATATACATAAATGGAAAATAGAAATAATAATTGAATGAATACCTATATGTTCACTAAGTAGCTTCAATGAGTGCTAATATTTTACATACTGTGTATGTATGTATGTATTAATCTGTAATATTTATCTATATATCTATTATAAATTCCTTCTTACCCAAGGCTCTATGTGAAGGATTAGAAATGCAGCAGTGATCTAGGCCTGGACTGCAGTGAGAGAATGATGCCTTCTTATGCATCGCTTTAGGCAGTCGTCTTTCCGATGCATAATCTAAAATCTGACTGTCTTCTCTAAAGACGTAATTTTCCAAGTATTCTTCCTGATTTATCACAAACCTAAAGAGAAAGTAAAAAGAGATTTTGGTTCCTAATCTGAGCCACGAAAAGGGAGCTTTGGGTTAATGCCATGTTAAAGGCTGTGAAGACCGCATGGAACACAGTGAACATTTCTCCCTCTGCATGCCCTCACCTCACATTTCAGCTCACTGCCCATATGCCACATTGAGATTGGCTGCAAGTCCATCTGTGCACCTTAAATCACCCTCTCTATGTCTTTATCTGCACCTTATATTAACAGTGTTATACTCTATCCTTGGAATTATTTGAAGAGTTGCAAAAATGGTTCATCCTCTTTCACTGCCCACATGAATGTTTGTGACAATGAATAGTTCCCTCATGAAACACATTTTCGTTAAGATGCTGAGGATACCCATCTTCTTGATCTTATCATCTGATCTACTCTCACTGATAAAGAACTGTATGCCATCAACCAGTCCCTCTCTTCAAGACCTTCTTGTCCACTGAATATTCCTTTCAGCCTATAGAAATGCTCAAGTCTCTTCCACCTGTCAAGAGGGTAGAAGCAAAACAATTTTCATGCCAGTGACATCACTTCTAGTGACTATACTATTTTAGCCTTCTCTTCACTACTAAACAACTTCAATTGTCTGTACACAGTCTTCCCATATTCTTTTCTAATGAAGCCTATTGAATTATGAAGTCTGGTTTCAAACTTGACGGGAATTTCCTTTGTTAATGTTTCCAATGATCTCCAAATGTATCCATTATAATGGATACCCTTTTAGTTCTTACACCATTTGACATCTTGCCTCGTTTGAGTTGTTATTATTACCATTTATACCTTTTTGGAAATTTCTTATCTCTTGGATCCCACAACTCCATTCCCTGCTGATCCTCCTTACTCTGTACTCTTCCTACTCACTTGGTTTCTTCTGATTCCTCCTCTTTTGCCCATTTATACTAATCTTTCTCAGGGTTTTGTCTTTTTCCTGGTTGATCTCATCCATTCCTCTTGCTTTTGGAACCTAAAGACTCGTGAGCTGACACGGAGTTCATAAGTAGATGCAGGGCACAATAATTATTCTTTGGTTGGTTGGTTATTTTTTTTACCTGTGTTTCTAACTGCTTATTAGGTATTGCTCTTAGATATCTTTGTCTGTCCCAAACTGAGATCATTAACTTCATCAATGTTTCCTAATATAAACCAAACAAATTCAAATGAAAATCAAATGTGAAATTTGCTTCTTTTTTTTTTTTCAATAATTCACTCTAAAGCCATTTAGGCCATTAAACTCCAGATCTCTGGGTTTTTCTCTTTTACAACATTCTTAATGATAAAATTGGTCATTAAGACTTATTCAGTCTGTCTTTGAACTATATTTTCACCCCAGCTCTTGGTCCTTGCCACTGGTTGAGTTTATTCAATCACCTTTCTTACCTGTACTAACCTCTTACCTGTCTCTAATATAGCTCTCCTCCAAAACATTTTCACATTGTTTTTTGAATATATATATTATATATATATTTATATATAATATATATATATATATTTATATATAATATATATATATATATATATTATATTATATGTTATATATATAAACATACATAAAATGTAATCACAGTAATCATCTCCCTGTCTGGTTTAAAGTATTAGGTAGACTTTCCTAACTATAGAACAAAACTCAGACTTCTAAGAATGGCATGCACACACACACATACACAAATAATAATAATAACAACAACAACAACAACAACAACACTCCATGACTTGGTTCCTGAAAATCATATGAACCTTCTGTGAACCTTCTCAGAACATCCCATGCTACTTCATACTTCTGTGTCTTGTTGCTTATGGAATTCTCTCTGCCCAGAGAGAGTGGTGATTTTCTTTCTTCCTTTCTTCTTCTCTCTCTCTTTCCTTCTTTCTGTATTTTTTTAAAAATACTGCTCTCCTTTAAAGGACACAGTCAAGTGATTCCAGGCAGAGCTAGTTACACAGTCATTCGTAAGAGAAACAGTATAAGCAGTAGTTAAGAGTGCATACTCCAGAATCAGCCTGCCAATATGCACATCCAAATTCTGTTATTCACCAGGCTGGGTGAGTTGTTTGTGCTTTAATTTGCTCCTCTGGAAATGGAGATGATAGTAAGACTCTGTAAGGAGTTAAGGAACTCTGTACAATACAATGTGATCGTCAGTGTAAATATTGATGTTATTGTTGCACTATATTTCAAGGTACCATGATACATTTGACAGTCTATTTGCCATGTAGCTATTGACACCATAGTTATTTCCCTGCTGGGCTATTAACTCAGTGAAGGCAGGTTCCATGCTTTATTCATCTTTATAGACTGTTTAACCCAGTATTATAAATGTTAAATCTGAAATAGGAAATGTAACCAATGATACCTTCTTGGCCCCAACAAATTGCCATTAGAGAAACCATTCCTCTTCTCAGCATCAATTTACTCTGTCCCCATATAACACTTTAATTTGCTTCTCTTTAAGTATATAGCCTCCAGTTTCACCCAAAGTGTCCAAACTGCCCATGAATTTATCACATCTTGAGTTAAGAAGGAGTTTTAGAAGGCTCAGATTGTCCATTGTGTTGTTGATAACAAGAAGATAGAAATTTTATATAATGAAATGGAAAGAATAGGAAGATTGTAGTGAATTAATCTTAATCATTTGATACTTCTTCATATAGATGATTTTAAAAATGTGTTGTTCATCTTTGGTTTTATTGTCTTGTATGGTAACATTCTAATAATATGGAATACTAGAACAATAATTTCTAAACCTGTAGGATGTCAAGATAACCACAAATATTTTCTCAACATACTTACTGTCCCTTGGGTTAGCATTACACATGCATCTTGGAGGTGTGGAAGCTGATTTAAAAAACTTACTCAGCATATTAAGGGATCTAACATGAATGTCCATAATAGAGTATGCTACTCCCTGTTCACATTGCTGTATTTGATCTAGCAGGCACCCTAACTCAGGCAGCAATAACCCAGCAGAGTGAGAAATGTTTATTGCTATAGGAAAGAAACTGGTGTCATTTTACATAGAATAATCAGTATCCAAAGATACAGTTGTAACTCACTCTAATCCAGTTAATATTCTTCAACATTGCTTAATGCTCACTAAGTTCAATTCAACATTTTTTTCTTTTGAATATCTATCTATTGCACTGTTTAAAATCATCTTGGTGATGCAAATTTGAAAAGGAAAAATTTTATATTATATCAGAGACAATGAACATGCCCGCAATTCTAATATGAGATACAGTGCAAATAATATTGTGGTAGAAGCACAAAGTACTATGAGATCTATGTATATATTAACTTTTATTTGTATAAAATCTTTCTAAAAGAATACAAAAGAAATGAGGACAGTAGTTCACTGAGGAGGGTCAACCAAGAACTGCAAAGTAGGGAAAAGAGGGAGACTTATTTTTCACTGTTTATATTTTTATATTCTTTTCAAAAAGAAAAGAAAATTAATATCGTAGGACCACAAAGAAGAGGCATTTATGTTCTAATGAGGGATTAGGAAGACTTATTGATGTAGCACTGACATGAACATTTCCTCTTAGAGATGCCCCACATCATAGCTAAAGAACATATTTTATGACCCTGTGGTTTCCCATAAGTGTACTAAGCCCCAGGGTTTTCTGAGTATGTGGCTGGGTTGTAGCTAGTAGCTTAAATTGTGTCAAAAGTTAAATATGTTCAGCATTCCATAACCTCTGCATTAACACAGCAACATGAAATTGAAATAAATACTCCCAAACTGAGCTCAACTTTAGCTAATGAAGAACAAACATTTATAAATACCAACCATGGTGAATCTATCCTGTTTGAACTGAGACAGTAGAAAATGTCAGTTCTGTCGTCTGCTTAAATCTATCCAAATTATTGCTTTCAAAAAAATTAGTTCAATGTCACATCTATCTAAGGCTTTGAAGATTATGGTGAAGAAGTGTCTGGATCACAATGGAAAAATGAAACCTTAGTACTTTTTACTCTAGGCTAACTTACAAGAATAAAAATGCCTATTCTTCTTTCAGAACCGTCTGGCATAAGTCTACAATTTGTTATTACTACTGCCCTATTGCTTTTTTAGCAGTCCAATATGAAATTCCATCACTTTCAAATATGAGTGTGGGAGGTGGGAAATAATCACTCCCCATATTCAAAATCTCATCTTTCCAGTGCCCTTTTCAGTAAGAACTGCTGTGTAAAAGCCTCTTGGATTGTTTTATTTGAATAAAATGTATTTTCTTGGGAGGGGCATGGAAAAAAATGTTTTCTATAGCACTGGTTTGCCAGCTGTTGTATATGGGCATTTGATATTAAGTGATACAGAAACCTTATCTTATTACACTAGGAAATGAATCTAATGTGAAGGATATGGTGGTATTACAATAAAAATGACCAATAACTTATTAATCTTGTGCTATAGTGTTACCCTGAGGATAGTGTTCATGGTTCTGTCTCTAACAATATTGCCTGTGGACATGAAAGACGAGCCAGGACTGTTGATTTCAGTGAGCAAATAGGATTTTGTGTGGTTTTCTTCAGTAAAAAACATTCTACCCTGGGGTTATTGATATATTCATGTTATTTTTATTGTCAATGAAATAAGATTTCACCATATTACTACTGACTGCCAAATCCCCTGAAGATGACTTTCCTGCAGGCGAAGTCATGTCCTATTAGTGACCTAGACTTGCATATTCTGAACTTCTGGAGCCCACTTGCTTTAAGTGCCAGAGAACCAAGTAACTCTTTGCATTCCTTAAAAATATTAAGTTTTTCAAAGGCCAGCTTAGAGTTCTATAGATAGATCATACTAAGTTAACTCTCTTAGCCACTGTGGCATTTGGTGTTTTGTTCAAATGAAATCTCTCCAGAAGCAACTAGTTCATATTCCTAAGGCAAGGTTTCTCATCCTCAACACTACGACATGGTAGACCAGATCATTTTTCGTGTGGGAGCTGCCCTGTATTGTAGAATGTTTAGCAAAATCCCAGACCTCTATCCACTAGATGCCAGTAACAGCCCACACACTGACAACCGAAAATATCTCCAGATCCTGTCACCAAATGTTCCCTGAGGAGCAAAATCACTTCTAGTTTAGGACCACTGGACAAATTATAAAAGGAACACTTATCATGCACATAATACTATGTGAATTTTAGCAAAAAAATTATGTGTGTGTGTGCGTATGTGCATGTGTGTGTCTTAAAAGAGTAAACTATTCCCAGGAAAATGGTTTAAGAATTCATTCCCAGTTTTCTATAATAGCATTTTCAAGGCATAATGCATATATTATGAGATATAAAAACATAAAGTCGCATATTTAGGATTACCTAAGCTTTGTTATTATGGCTAAAATGTTCTGTCAATTTTCTCTTTCCTGTTCCCCAATAATACCTATGCCTAAAGCATCCATTTGGATGTTCTTTTGTTTTGTTTTGTTTTGTTTTGTTTTGTTGTTTTAACGTCATGGCCATGTGGGAGTGTTTTTAAAACCCTAACAGATACATGGCAGGGACTGAGAAGAAGTGGAGGGATTGGGAAACTCATCCTACAGTTCTCTCTCATAGAGCCTGGCCTGATGCATTTTCTTTAGATATGGTACCTCTATGCCTCAGATGCAATAACAGCCTTTCTTGTCATGGTTTAAGCAAGGGTTTCCCTGTAAATTCATCCAGGTTATGTTTGGATTTGGGAAGAGCTTATTTCAGACTACCAGAATTAGGGGATCAAGATGGTGTGCTGAGTCTCTTCTTCCTAGTACATTGTCCATTCTAAATAACTCTGTGACTTGAGTGGCAGTATTGGAACTTGCTGGTAAGGATGAAATATCATTCTTGTGTGCTGGATAGGATTAGAGCAAATAGAAAAAAAATGCATCAAATTTTCCCCCAAGGGTTCCCTTTGTAAGTATCAGTTTAGTTGGCTGGTTTCTTTATGTTTCTTCTCCATTTTCCCCATAAAATTCCTTGTAAACTCTGCCTGTCAATCCAGTTCTCGTTGCCTTCACTTTTAATACTTCAGTTGGTACATTTTGCAAAGTAAACAAGCCACGCTCAAGTGAGATGCATGGTTCACTCCATTGATGGGAGAGGCTGAAACAGGATTTCTAATAGAAGTTAAACCACCACATAGTGAATAAGAAAGACTGTGGAGTGATCATGGAATAGCCGTGGTGGAATGGGGTCATTATGAGCCCCAAATAAGTCTTTTTGTTCACTTCCACAAAGATAAGAGCTGTCAAGGATAAGACCTAAAGGGGATTTTTAAGTGCAAATCATGATTTTTGTAGAAAGGACTCTTTTTCCCTAGTTGCTAGTACTGTTGCATGCTTAGAAAGCAAGCATTGATTAAGCTTCCACTGAACATTTACTAACATGTAATGTTGGCCTCTCTTTGGGTTCTCACCTATCAGCTTTCTACTGGCTCAGGAACCCATCTTCTATGCTCCCACCATCTTGGCATTGGCTGTCCTATACTGAAATCACTACTTATTTCCCTAAGCTTCTTTGCATTCATTTATTCATTCAACCTATGGTTCTTAAGTATCTATTATGTCCTAGGCTCTATTCTAGGCAATAAAGCCAGTGTGTCCTCAATTTTGTCAAAGCTGACATCCAGAGGGAGAAGGTAGTCAATAGTACCTTGTATTAGTCAGCTCCACCGCCATAACAAAATACCATTGTTTAGGTGGTTTTAAACAACGAAAATTATTTTTCTCACAGTTCTGGAGGCTAGAAGTCTAAGATCAAGGTCTGGCTAACTCAGTTTCTGGTGAGGACTCTCTTCCTGGCTGGTAGATGACTGCCTTCGCACTATGTCCTCACCCAGCCTTTCGGAGAGCAAGTTCTCTAGTGTCCCTTCTTATAAGGACACTAATTCTATCAGATTGGGGCCCCACACTGTTGACGTCATTTAACCTTAATTTCTTCTAGAGAGGTTCCATCTCTAAATACAGACACATTGAAAGGAGTTCAACATACGCTTTTTGGAGGGACATGAACATTCAGTCTATAACATATATAAAGAAATTTTTAAAAATCACTACTTTTGATGGTGATAAGAATGATGAAAAAAAATAAATCACAGGAGAAGAATAGAGAGCAAATGGGGTGGAGATGGTGGTTGCTACTTTAGCTACAGACCTCTCTGAAGAAAAGATAAGTAAGTGAGACCAATAATGAGAAAGAGGTAGCCTTAGGGAGATTTGTGGAAATAAGCATTGCAGGTAGAGAGAATTATAAGTTTAGTGGCCCAAGACAGAAGTCAGAATGACAGAATCATGCAACAGAAGAAGATCAGTGTGGCTGGAACCTGGCTGGCTGAGTTAGAGGAGTCGGAGAAAATACTAGAAAGGTAGGTGGTAGCCTGTTTGTGCTAGCCAATGCCAGGAATGAAAATTTTGTTTTCATTGCAATGAAAAGCCATTGGAAGATTTTAGGCTGATTAATGTACAGATAAGATACAATTTAAGTGGCTCAACAGAGACACTCTACTATGTAATGTTTTAGAATCTTACCCATCTTTGGTTCACATAGTAAATGATCGATAATTCTTTTTAAGTGAAAAGATGGATGTTTGCTTACACAGTAATTGATTTGGTTTAGAAGTTGGGTTTATTAGGTATAATCTACATAGAGTATATATTTACTCTTTATAGTGTCCAAACCTGTGAGTTCTGACAAGCACACAGTCATAGAACCACCAGACAATCAAGACAGAACAGTTACATCACTTCCCAAAATTCTGTCATGCATCCTTATAGTCAGTTCCATCCCCCAAACTCAGCCTTCAACCTCCACTGATCTGTATAGTTTCTTCCTTAATAGTTTTGCATTTTTCATGTTGTGATATAAATGGAATTATAAAATATAGAGTCTTTTGAGCCTGACTTCTTTCATTTAGCATAATTCACTTAAGTTTCATCATGTTGAATGTATTGGTAGTTCTTTCCTTACTGCGTAGTAGTGTTCTACTGTACGGATGTACCACAGTTTGTTTATCAATTTAGTTGAAGGATATTTGGCTTGTTTCCCATTTTTGGCAAGTCCAATCAATAAAGCTTCTATAAACATTTGCTTTAAGGTTTTGTGTAAACATAAGGTTTCATTTATCTTGAGTTCATATCAACCACTGGGATTGTTGAGTTATAAGGTATGTGTGTGTTTAACTTCATAAGGAATTGGCAACCTGTTTTCCAAAATGACTATACCATTCTGCATTTCCACCAGCAACAAATGAGAAGCCCACTTTCTCTGAATCCTTGCCAGCACTAGGATTGTCTTCTTTTTTTCTTTTTCTTCTCTCTCTCTCTCTCTTTTTTTTTTTTTTTTGCCATTCTAATATGTATGCAGTCAATATCATTTCTTTTAAACTGCACAACTGTAAACTTAGAGGTCTGATGGGTATGGATAGTAAGGATGTAATGTGTAACAGAGTAACTCTTTCCAGCTGCAATTTTTTAACCAAAAGAGTGTGACCTTATAATCCTTGTTGAGAGCTAGATAAAGTAAATTTAAGACTACAGTCCCCCAATCCCTGCTTGAAGATTTTTCAGACTCTAAGATTAAAGAATTTCCCTCGTTGAATCCTGGAAACCTTGAAATCTAGTTCTCCTACATTCAGGGGTAGTCTTTGTAGAATGCTTCTTTAGAATGGTAACCCATGAGAGTCTCTATTCAAAATATCAGTGACCTCTGAGGGGTGAAGTTTTTGACCCCCAAACTCCAACTTCAGTGATGCTATTAAAAAAAAAATCAAAAGTAGTAGTTGATTTTTGCTAAGAGTACAGCAAAGTGAAATTATGATTTTGTTACCACTGAAACCCATTTTCCCAATCTATCCTCACATCAGTGAAGCAATCCATCAAAGGCAACCTGGTTTTTTCCATTCTGTGGCTGGCCACTCTGGCCTTTTACTTACCAGTGAGACAGGAGGGAAGAAACATGATTTGAAAATCTGACAAATTTGAGCATTGGGTAGCTTGTGAACTCTATAAGGTATAGTGTGAGCATAGATGGCTGTGTCAGTGATTTAAGTACCTAGAAGCTGCCCTTTGAAAGATCTGTAGAAAGATCTGATTTGTGAAACCCTGATCTTGCCCAGTATCATTTTATAATTGTTCGACGAAGGGCTCTGAAAGACTCAGAAACTCAGTGCTTTTCACTGAGTCTACAGGAGTACATATCACAGAGCTCGAGAATCTCCTTGATTGAATCCAGAAAATACTCCTATCCCCAGCTAGACACAAATCACAAATTATCCACTTCCTCCTCTTTTCAGGAAGAAAATATTTAGCTTAGAGTCCACGGACTTCTGCCTAGCACAAATCATATAGAAACTCTCTAGGAGCTGACCCTATTCTCTTAAATGAAGAGATAAATGCAATTTGTGTACACGTAACATTGGCCACCTATATAAAGCTTGTTGCTATCATTTTGCCTTTCCCTCAAAGAGCTTTAGCATTGCCTAAAAAAAAAGAAGAAAAGAAAAACGAAGAAAAAAATAATGCTCATGGCTTTTCTGCCCCTGTTGGTTAAACATCCTATTACACTCACCTGGCATAAGAGATTTTGTGCAGCCAATTTTATAAGATGACTCAAAGTTGTCATTTTGTTCAGAACGATTTATTTCTCTTAGTGGCATCAAATGCTATAAATCTCCTGGATGCTCCTGTTCACAGTTGGTGGAAAAACACGAGGATGGACTCTGTCTTTCCCAGAGGTGCTTGGTAGCATTTGATTAGCAGCCAGGCATGCAGCAGCTTCATGAATCGTCTTTTTTTTGTTTTCTGTTTGCAGATTTTATTCTTCACCGTACAGTATTGCAACCAACCGCATGATTCCACAGACATCTATCACGCCATTCATTGCTGCTTCCCCTGTCTCCACATACCAGGTATGTCCGATTTACCTGCACCTGAGGAGAGGTCTTTCTGGCCAATGATAGACTATCTCGAGGCAAAAGGGACACAGTAGAATATTTTTTAATTATCCTCAAACACATCAGTCACATCTTCATGTAATAATACTCAAGTTTTAGCCCACACTGTGAAGGGCTTGTTTGCATCTATTTGACTGAGTACTAAAGTCCACTGTGTTCTTCATTCTTCCGGCTGAGTTTTTATGATTATGCTCCTTTCCAGCCAACATTAATTAGTGCAGCCTTCTTGCCACTGAGAACCTACTTTGGTGGTTGTCGGTTATTTGGGTTGTCACGTTCCCTGTTGTGTCTTCTCTACAAGCACACGTCGGGCATTCCCCTCACTCACTCCAGGATATTTTATCATTGTCTTCTCATTTTGTCACAGTTTTCCTGTGTGTCCATGTATGTTTACATGGACAGATGTTAAATCATTTTCCCCAAGAAATAGGGAGGACTCTCAAAGTGGTAAAACGTTATTCCTGCTTCCTGCTCTTACTTCATTCTCAGTCCCGAAGAGGTCAAAAGAGACCTCACGGGTTTCCACATGTCGAAAAACAAAAAAAGCCAAGACTCAATGTGTGTCCTAAAGCAGGTGTTGTAGCCAGTCAATTCTAAGTACACAGGTGGATTAAAATAGTCATACTTCTCCCTCAAAAAATACTCCTTGTCTTATGCCTTTGAGTTATCGAATGTGCTATTACTCCCTGCTCCTCTTTACCTCATATTGTTCTTCAGACAATTCTTCTAATTCTAATTAGACAGTGCCTATAGATGCTACATATAGAGGGTGCCTAGTGTCACTTTTCCCAACTTTGGAGAGAGAAAGAGTGAGAGAGAGTGTACGTGCGTGCATGCATGTGTTTCTCTGTATTTTGCAGATGGTGGGGGTGGATGTTTTACGATGGGTAAAACTGTAATGTCACTAATTGCTACTAATTCAGTGAAGTTTCACCTTATTCAACCATTACATAATTCATTTCAGGATGTCCCAGCTGTCAGAGGATCAAACTTGAGACTATATACATTTTTCCTTAAATGATTCCCCCTGAAGCAGATCATTTTCATTCTTTTTCTGCACTTAGGTTCTTGATACATGTCGGTGGGTGAACTGAATAGACTTTCATGTGGATTGCATTTGAGGGTCTCAGAATGGATGATTTGTTAATTGCCTTTCCTTGGGACCCATGAGGCTACGTGCAGGTGCTGTTCCGTTTTCGTTCTTGCTGCAGGCCTGCCTGGTTGTAACGTGTGTTTTTGTGTTTTTTTGGTATGTGTGTGTTTTTTTTACGCATTTTTAAAAAAATCCAGGCCTATGTTTCAGCCAAGACCACCCAATGAGCCCCAGTGTAGAGCACTTTGGTGACATGAATAAAATATCCACAGAAAAGTGATTTCACTTGGGAGGGCTCATAAGTGGAACTTAACTCTAGCTCCTTTTTTTCAAAAAAGGAATCAGAGCAATTTCCTCTGTTGTTGATTCTCGCCTTTCACCACTTTCTTTTTTAACCTAAAGTGCATTGGCGATTTTGTTAGTATGAGCGTATTCAAAACAAAGTGTTCAGGGTTCTCTGTGTGACAATCAGCCCTTACAAGCTGACTTTCTCATTTGGCTGACAAGGCACATTTCTGAACAGTTGGTTGGCCCAAATTCTCATTTTTATTTGCCATACCGATTACCATGAAAGAAAAAAAATCACAAACTTGCTTGAGTTTAACCCAAATCATTCCCCCAAATTTCTGATTGATCTCTTTACTTCTTCCCCCAACTTTGGCCACTTGGACTTATTTCCAAGATGGGATCACTTGAGAATTTGAAATTAGAACCAATGACAGAAAAAGAGGAAGCCTTAGCTGTCAACTCTTCGTTACTTACTTCTACCCTGGGAGTTGACCTCTAACTAGCAGGTCCCTGAGGCTTCCTAAGACTCTAGCCTCTGGCACCAACCTCAAATTATGCTCCAAGGCCCAGCCTGGTCCATGTGGGCACTGCAGCCAGCACCGGTGAAGTAGGAATTTGCTTACATTTTACCATGTTTTGGGGACCAAATTAACCAGGTCCAAGAATTTCCTTTCTATCCTTAGTTCTGAGCACTAATTAGCTATAAAGTCAGATGGACTCCACTTTCTTATGACCTAGTGTGACTCCACTGAACGCAAGAACCAAGTTCTCTCTGTGATTGCTTTGTGCTAATAAATGCTGTTTGATGCATAGGTCCAGAGTACTTCATGGATGCCTCATCCGCCATACGTTATGCAACCAACAGTAAGTGTTCTCAGTCACCTGAGGCTAAATATTTCTATTATCCAAGTGCAAGCTTTTGTAATGCATAGAAGCTTTGGGGTAAAGCTTTTGTTATATTCCATACCTCTTTCAGGCAGCCATATTTTCCAGATGAAAAGCTGTTCCTGAAATTCTACAAAAGCATGTACAATAGATAGGTGGTAGAGTTAGAGAGAAAGAGAGAGAGGTGAAAGAAAGAGAAAGAGAGAGATGAGAGAGAGAGAGATGAGACAGAGAGAGAACAAACTTTGGAGGAAATAGCAGTCAACCTCCTAAGCTGATGTCTACCATTTGTTATGAATGGGAAATTTCTACTTCATGCAGGAATTCTGAACTCTGGACAGTTAAATCCACTTATAGGGAGAAAGTCTATTTTACTTCTCCTGTAATGCTTATTCTCTTTGGATGCAGTTGGATGTGCTTTGGGGCAATTTTTAGTATCATGCCCAAGCGTTGACTCAAAGCAATATATTTGAAACATGAAGATAGTTGTGTACTAATAGATGAAGATATATATAGATAGAAAGCAAGGTTGCTAGATACTTTTTTTTTAGGTTAAATAACTAGAGCCATTCTCTTTTTTTCTTTAGTGGAAAATCTCTTCTAAAAATATTCAAACTCTATTTTCTACTTGCTATATTTCCCATTTTGTGGCACAATATTATTTAAATCCCAAGGGAAAATATTACATATTTCATTAGAATCTAGACTGAAGGCTAATGATTCCATTTATCTTTGTCTAGGTTTTCCAGGTTTTCTAGCTCTGTAGAAGTATAAGATCGAGTGATTTCAATAGCAATATATATTCGTGAGAATGGGAAGCAGGGGGGTAGAGAACTAGACAGAAAGTCATGTGACGAGGTCTGTGGACTACTCTCCTGAGCATGCTCACATCTGTGCCTTTGTTTCCTTTTCTGTCGCTATATTAATGGGGCTATTGGAAGGATCAAATGAGAGCATATGTGAAAACAGTTTTTAAAGTATGACATGCTATACATTATTATTGACATTATCCTTCTTACTATAGAATGTATTAGTTGTACAAGGAAAAAGGAATGCTACATTTTAACCCATTTAAAAGCTAGATATCAATAAGTTAGCACACATTAAAGACCAGGGAACTAAATTCAGAGGCATCCATTTCTTGGAGTCAAAGGATCATAACACCTGGTTTTCATATTTGAGCTTTGTCCATTTTTTTTTTAAAAGAAGGAACATTCCGCATTGCTCTTAATGTTTAGATTGTTTTTTATTTAAAGAATGAAATATATATAGCTTAGAACACAGAACTTTAGACCATATTTTTCAAATTCCTCTATTTACTCTTATTTACACACTTCGGGGGCTTCCTGAGTTCCTGTGGTCTATGTTCTGTAAATCATATCAACATACAATGAATCCAGGCTACACTTTCATATCCAGGTCATGAGATAAAATACAATATACACTGCCAAGCCAATATATAGCACAGACTGAGCCGACACAGGGAAAGAGAAGTTCGGCCAAGTTCTAAAGTGGAGACTTTCTAGAAGGGAAAAAATACCTTATAAAAAATAATATCTTCATATCCAGGGCACTAATGATAGCTTAGTCGTCACACCGAGGTGACAGATCATCTCATCGTGGCCAAAGGGAATGCACATCTGCAAAAATCCAAATATTTTCCCAGATGTCAAAATATGTAAGATTCTACCAGTACTTCTAAAACTGTGAGCAGAAGGGAAGATGTTTATATGTGTCTTTACTTCAACTGTCACTCAGGACATTAGCAAAATTTTTCTTCCTCTCCTCCTCTACCCCAGCATGGCTTCAGCCCCATTTTTGGATGTATTATTTCTCATACATCTTTCTCCAGCAATAGCTCTGTGCGTGTGTGTGTATGTGTGTGTGTGTGTGTGTGTGTGTGTGTTAATTTATCCCCTTGGATATTCCTTGCTATGGCTACTGCTCACTGATATCTTATCACTCACTTCCTGTGACTAGACAGTGCATCATGTTTGAGTTTAGGTTACTCGGTTTAAAATACAATATTTGTGGCTGGGGCAGATTCCTGGAAAAAGGAATGCCTGGGCCACCCACCACTTTGTTGTCTTTAACATGGAATAATTGGCTAAACAGTGTCATGGAAACAGAGTTTGTGCCATCAATCTTTTCCCTGAAACAGTCTTGCTAGTTGTCTATATTGCATAAATAACCTTACCCAACCAGTCTTAATTTCATCATCAAAATGGGAGTTAAATTAATCGCTGTATGATTAAAATACAAAATAAATAATAAATGATAAAATACAAAAATACTTAAGCAATCTAAGACAGATAAAACAAATACCTGGATCTGAGAAGAATGAATGAATGACGTGATGATTAATGGCATGAGTCATTGGTTAGGCTCTTTGAGACAGGAAACCTTTCTGTTATGCAACTCTGGGCAATTAAACTTTCTGAGTCACAGTTTCCTCATCTGTAATATACACATACTAATGCCTAAATAATTATGCACTTTCTTCATTAAAGGAAATAAGGTATTAAATCTCCTAAAATTGAGCCTGGCAAATAGCAAACACTCAGCAAATTACTATTATTATTACTTAGTTATATGAGTACACCGAACATTATACTTGAGATTAGCCCAATTATATAACATGAGAGTTGGTATAGAAGAAAGTTGAGAATAAGCAATAATCACCTCTTTCTACCCCATCTGTACTATTTATTTAACTTACTTTGCTAATGAGTTTTTGGAGATAGCCCTATGGCTATAAATAAGACAAATTGCTTAGACTGGTACATTTTTCATTTACTTACTAAACCATTCAATACCTAAGCCAGGAAAAAAAGGCCTATTGGGTACCTCCTTTATGTTAGTAATTGGAACCTACTTTACAAATAAATTCAAGGTGTACACTATCTACATATCTCGAATACATTGCCCATAATTCTGATTTGCTTACAACTGTTCTCCTCTCTCATGTTTTCTCTCCCGCCATTTTGAGAAAATCTCATGTATAAGCTCGAAGTGTAAACATGTTTCTTCCCCATCACTGTGAATGCACACTGACTCCTACACTGGAGCCAGAAGCCCTTCAGGTTTTCTTTCAGGCCTGACTCAAAGGACTCCAAGATTTCAACCGGGCTTGTATCCAAAGAGACTTCAGGAAAGTCTTAAAGTAGAACACTCTGCCTCTGGTCTTTACCAGGGTAGATGAATGGTTAAAATGGGGGTGGGGGGAGGAGACAGGTAAGGATTAGCAAGAGAGAAATGAAATGATGGGAAGAAGGAAAAGAAGTAGGCAAGGGACGAGAGAACAGAAATAGTAAGCCTAAAGTTGAAGTGTGCCATTTAAGTTTGTTTCTTTAGAGATTTAATTTTGAGTTGTGTTGTATTATACTTTGTAGATTTAGAAAAAGATTCTGAGAGGCTTTTCACTTTTTTTTTTTTTTTTTAATAGAGGGAGAGAGGGTTGTGAGGGGGAGAGGGAGAGAGAGAGAATCTTAAGCAGGCTACACACCCAGTACGGAGCCCCACACGACACTCCATCTCACCACCCCGAGATCATGACCTGAGCCGAAATCAAGAGTCCCACACTTAACCGACTGAGGCTTTTCACTATTAAGGAAGAGGGGATAAATTCTCCTTGACTGCGTTATAACTATCATCCTGGTATTTGTGCAAGAAAACAGTTCTCTGTCAGTTAGTGGACTCTGGGACCTTATCAGGTCCCCTGGAAAGTTGTCAAATCCCGCTTAGGACAGTAAGAACATTTCTGTTCACACTTTGTCACTGTTCCCCTGAACAGACACTGAGGAGAGAGAACTGTTAGATGACTTTAGGAACTCACTTTTTGCTGTGAGGAAGCAAAAATGCTGACTTTTGTCAGTGCAATCGGTTATTCATTGCACCTTCTCAATGCAGACTTCTGTACTGTACTTTGAAATTCCCCATCACACTGACAGAATTTTAATAGATGATGGATTGCACCAAATATCTACTCTGCATAGCATCATGTTACATTGGGATCTTATATGAATGCACAATTGAAATTCTTGTGTTGCAATACATTGGATATTTTGTTAAATCTGTGCTGACAAGGCGAAAAGATGATAGTTCCCAAGAAGAAGCATAGTCCTATTCCCTTAAATTATATTTAGCCTCATTTGAATCATAAATCTTCTGTTCTTCATATGGTTAGCATTATATTATCTCAAGGAGAAAGGTCAGCTTTCATTTTTACTTAATTACAAATCAGTTATCTAATTACAGTAGTCTAAGAAATGCAAGATGCCCTATTGAATCATTGGATGGTTTGTTGCCATGCATGGTTAAATTACGACTTTTATGATTAATAAACTTTAAGTTTATAGCTAAAGAGTAAATATAAACTCCCCCTCTACAACAAGGCTGTTCAGGAAAGCTCCAGAACATTTGATTTGGTCATTCCTTATCAGGAAACAGACAAGGCCTAGAGGCTTAGTTTTAGAGGTTGTATCCTACAAATTTATAGGTGTGTTTTCTGTAAAAGCCCATCACCTAATGTGGAAAGAATATTGAAATCATTTGAATTCTGGTCAGAAAGCAAGGTTTTTCAGATATTATCCTTTTACTTCAACGCTTGAGCTGAGCAAAAATCCTTAAATCTCATAGTTTCATTAGCAAAGTAATAAAGTCAAAATGCTTTGGCTATCAAAGGAGTTGACTTGGTAAATATATATCTACAGGCCAAATCTTTTTTTAACTACATAGCAAAAACAAAACGACAGTGACTCTAACCTATTTATACTATTTCTACTGGAAGATAATTCAAATGAATGAGAATAACCTTAGGAGAAGCATCTTCTTTAGAGCATCACCTCCTTTTAAATATACTGCTGGGGTAAAGTGAATGTGAACAAAACCATTTCCACAGAAAGCCTCTTAGACCTTGACTACTGTAAAAAAAAAAAAAAAAAAAAAAAGGTAGTGCTGGCTTTCCATTGTTAAATATAACTTCAAAGTTCTACAATAAGTTTTCAATAGTAATCTAAAAAAACCCCATTAAACAATGAAACTCAAGGCTCATAATTCATAAGTGCATAGAGCATAAAGGACTTTCCACTTAGGACCCCTTCACTTACCAATTCTACTCTCCAGAAATAAACCTAGTAAATAAATTTTTATGTCACATCCAGTCAATTTTTTATGCATACGGAAGTCTGTATGTACTTGTGTGTAAACGTATATGTATTTTTAACATCTATTACAAGATTGCTCTACAAATACTGTATTGCTGCTTGCCTTACTTTTTCCCAATAATAGAATGTATTGGATGTCATTTCATGAATCACATATAGATCTAAGTCATTTTTTTTAACACTTCACAATATGCCATTATATAAATGCACCAAAAGGCATTTAACAAATTTCCTAGTCACAGTTCTTTAAGCTGCTTCTAGTACTTGCTCATAAACTCAAGACTGTAATATTGAGCACTTGTGAGAAAATATCTGTAGGATAAATTGCTGGTACAAAAAGTATATCAAATTGCACTTCAAGTGAGAGTGTCTATTTCTCCATGGCCTCAATTAACACTGGGCATTCTCAAGTTTCAAATATTTTGTTAATGTGATAAATAGTGAACAGTATTTTGCTGATGTTTTACTATTATTTCTCTGAGTCCTAGACGAGTTGAGTTGCTTTTCATGTTTATTGGCTAATTTTTTCCCCCCTCGGAGCTCCAAGTTCATGTGTTTTGCTCATTTCTCTTTTGGGGTGTTGATCTCCTATTTTTTTAAAAGCTGTTATAGCAATTAGTTAACATTGTTATAGACAATTTAGATGTTTTCTGTTTCCTTTTAATTTAATGTTTTGGTGTTCATCATGCAGGACTTTAGTATTTAGTATTATGTGTTTAGTATTTACCAGTTTTTCCCTTTAGAGCAAGGATCACCGAACTTTTTCTGTAAAGATCCAAGCATAAATATTGTCAGTTTTGTGAGCCGTATGGTCTCTCTCACACCTAGGCAGTGCTGTGGTTGGAGAGTGAAAGCAGCCATAGACAGTCCATAAATGACTTGGCATGGCGGAGTTTCAAGAAACTTTATTTCCAGAAACAGGTGAGGGCCACATTTGGTTTATAGGCTGTGTTTTGGCATCCCCTGCTTTAGAGCATCTGGACTCCCGTGTGAAATACCTTATTAAATATAAGATTTAAAACACTATAGGTTAAAAATAAATGATAAAACACCCTATGTCTTTGTTTACTGTTTTTTGTTGTTACTTTGGTGTTTTTGAGTTTAATACCTTTTTTTTTTTTTTTTTTTAAAGATTTATTTATTTATTTATTTGAGAGAGAATGAGAGACAGAGAGCATGAGAGGGAGGAGGGTCAGCGGGAGAAGCAGACTCCCCGCTGAGCAGGGAGCCGGATGCGGGACTCGATCCAGGGACTCCAGGATCATGACCTGAGCCGAAGGCAGTCGCTCAACCAACTGAGCCACCCAGGCGCCCACCTTTTTTTTTTTAAATATTTTTTTTTTAAGATTTTATTTATTTATTATTTGAGAGAGAGAGAATGAGAGACAGAGAGCATGAGAGGGAAGAGAGTCAGAGGGAGAAGCAGACTCCCCGCCGAGCAGGGAGCCCGATGCGGGACTCGATCCCGGGACTCCAGGATCATGACCTGAGCCGAAGGCAGTCGCTTAACCAACTGAGCCACCCAGGCGCCCAATACCTTTTTTTAAATTGAGATATAATTGACATAAAACATTGTATCACCATAGGTTTTATTATTGTGTTTATAGTAAGTTTTATTTTCAAGTTTTGTTACTTTTGGAGTTTATTTTGCAATATGGTATGAGATTATGGTCCAAGTTTTTTCCCCAAATGGGCAACCAGTTGTCATAACAACTTCTGCCGTATAAATGATCTATATTTTCTCCACTGATGTAAAATTTTATTTCAATTTTAATCATACAATAACTCTCTTTATATCTGGTATATTTCTGGAATCAATTCTGTTCTGTTGATCTACTTTTTGACCATTACTCTAGTATTTTAATTATCACTTCATAATCCCATATATATCTGACAGGACTTAATCCCCAACATTATTTTTTGTTGTTGTTTCTCAAGAATTTTTCTAGCTAGTTTTTTGTTTCTCAAGAACTTTTCTAGCTATTTTATATTTCCAAATTAATTTTAGTAGCAGTTTGTCAAGTTAAAAAAGTCCACTTAAATTTTGATAGAGATCACTTTGAATTTATATATTAACTAATGAGAAATATAAAAATATGACATATGTACAATGAATTTTTCTAAAAAGAAAATAAGTCCTTCCATTTACTCAAGATTTTTTTACTTTCTCCCCTAGCTTTATTGAGATAAAATTGACAAATAAAATTGTGAGACACATAAAGTAAGTGTTGTTGTGATTTGATACATATATACATTATGGAAGGACTCTCACCGTCTAGGTAATTAACATATCCATTATCTCACATATTTATCTTGTGTGTGTGCGTGTGTGTGTGTGTGTGTTAGAGAGAAAGCATTTTAGTTCATTCTCTCAGCAAATTTCAATTATATAATATAGTGTTATTACCTATAGTCCTCATGATTTACTTAGATCCTCAGACTTCATTCATCTTATAGCTGGAAGTTTGTACTCTTTTACCAACCTCTCCCTATTTTCCCCAACCTCCCCCCCCCCCCCAATCCCTGGCAAACACTACTTTTCTATTCTGTGTTTCTGAGTTTGGGTTGTTTGATTGATTGATGTATTTATTCCTTTTAGATTTCACATATTAGTGATACCGTGCAATATTTGTCTTTCATTGCCAGGCTTATTTCACTTAGTATGATGCCCTCAAGTTACATCCATGTTGTCACAAATGGCAGGATTTCCTTCCTTCTTATGGATGGATAATATTCCATTGTATGTATATACAACAACTTTACCCCTTCATCCATAGACAGACACTTGGGTTGTTTCCATATCTTGGCTATTGTGATGTTGTGCAATACTGTAATGAACATGGGAGTGCAGATATCTCTTTGGGATCCTGCTTTCATTTCCTTGAATATATACCATAAGTGGGATTCCTGGATCATATGCAGTTCTAATTTTTATTTTTTGAGGAATCTTCATACTGTTTTCCATAATAGCTGCATCAATTTACTTTCCATCAACAGGGCACAAGGGTTTCCTTTCTCTACATTCTCGCTAACACTTGTTATCTCTTGTCTTTTTCATAATAGTCATTCTGACAGGAATGAAGTGATATCTCATTATGTTTTGATTTTCATTTCCCTGATGATTAGAGATGTCGAGCACCTTTTCATGTGCCTGCTGGACATTTGTATTCTTCCATGGAAAAATACCCATTCAGTTGTTCTGCCCATTTTAAAAATCAGATTGTTTGGTTTTTCACTACTGAGGTTGTATGAGTTCTTTACATATTTTGGATATTAACCCCTTATCAGATATATGATTTGTAAATATTTCTCCCCATTCTATAAGTTGCCTTTTCATTTTGTTGATGTTTTCCTTTTTTATGCAGAAGCTTTTTAGTTTGATGGAATCCTACTTATTTATTTTTGCTTTTGTGCCTCTATTTTGGTGTCAAATCCAAAAAGTCATTTCCAAGACCAAGGTCAGGGAGCTTACCCCTTATGTTTTCTTCTAAGAGTTTTACAGTTTCAGGTCTTCTGTTCAAGTCTTAATCTAATTTGGGTTGATTTTTGTGTATGGTATAAGATAGGGATGCAGTTTCATTTTTGTTGCATGTGGCTATCCAGTTTTTGTAACATTATTTATTGAAGACTATTCCCCATTGTATATTCTTGACAACTTTGTTGTAAATTAATTGACCATATAGTGATGGGTTTATTTCTGGGTTCTCTAATCTGTTCTATTGGTCTATGTATCTCTTTTTATGCCAATCCCATACTGTTTTAATTACTATAGCTTTGTAATATAGTTTGAAATAAGGAAGTATATGTCTACAGCTTTATTCTTTTTGGTCAAGATTGCTTTGGCTATTCAGGGTCCTTTGTGTTTCTGTACAAATTTTAGAATTATTCCCTCTATTTCTATAAAAAATGCTGTTGGAATTTTGATAGGGATTGCATTGAATCTGTAGATTGCTTTCAGTAGTATGGGCATTTTAACAATATTAATTCTTCCAATTCATGATCATGGAATAACATGCCATTTATTTGTGTCTTCTTCGATTTATTTCATCCCTGGTTAAATTTACTCCTAGGTGAAATTATTATTTTTGATGAAGTTGTAAATGGAATTGTTTTCTTAATTTCTCTTTCTGATAGTTTGTTGTTAGTGTATAGAAATGCAACTGATTTTTATATATTGATTTTGTATACTGCAACTCTACTGAATTTGTTTATTAGTCCTAAGAGTTTTTGGTAGAGTCTTTAGAGTTTTATATATTCATCAAGCCATTAGCAAATAGAGAGTTTTACATCTTCCTTTCTAATTTGGATGCCTTTTATTTCTTTTTATTGCCTAATTGCTCTAGCTAGGACTTTCAGTACTATGTTGAATAAAAGTGATGAGAGTGAGCATTCTTTTCTTATTCCTGAAAGCTTTTCACTGTTAAGTATAATGTTAGCTGTGGCTTTCTTATATATGGCCTTTATTACGTTGAGGTGCATTTCCTCTAAACCTAGTTTGTTGAGAGGTTTTATCATGGCTGGATAATAAATTTTATCAAATACTTTTTCTGCATTTGTTGAGATGATCATCTGATTTTGATACCTATTTTGTTAATGTGATGTATCACATTGATTAATTTGAAAATGTTGAACCATCCTTGTATTTGCATCTCTAAAATAAATCCCACTTGATCATGGTGTATGATCCTTTTAATATGTTGTTAGATTTGGCTAATACTTTGTTAGGAATTTTTGAATCTGTGTTCATCAAGGATATGGTCTATATTTCCTTTTCTTGTAGTGTCCTTGTCTGCTGTCATATCAGGGTAATACTGGCCTTGTAAAATAAGTTTGGAAGTACTCTTTCATCTTCTCATTTTTGGAAGAGTTTAGGAAAGATTGGTATTAATTCTTCTTTAAATGTGTGGTAGAATTCACTGATGAAGTCATGTGGTCCTGGACTTTTGTTTGTCGGGAGGCTTTTGATTACTGATCCAATCTCCTTACTAGTAAATGGTCATTCAAATTTCTATTTCTTGATGATTCAGTTTTCATAGGTTGAATGTTTCTAGGAATTTATCATTTCTTTTTGGTTGTCCAATTTTTTGTGTGCGTAATTGATCATAGTAGTCTCTTATGATCCTTTGTATTTGTGTGGTATCAATTGTAATCTTTCCCTTTCATTTCTAATTTTGTTTGAATCCTCTCTTTTTTTTTTTTCTTGATTTGTCTAGCTAAAGGTTTGTCTATTTTGCTTATCTGTTCAAAAAACCAGATCTTACTTCTTTGATCTTTTCTGTTGTTTTGTTTCTATTTCATTTATTTCTGCTCTGATTTTCTTGTTACTTTTTTTCCTTCTACAAACTTTGGCCTTTGTTTGTTCTTTTTCTACTTCCTTGTGGTTCAAGGTTAGGTTGTTTATGTGAGCTCTTTCTTTTTTCTTAGTGTAGGCATTTATCTTTATGAACTTCCCTTTTAAATTACTTTTGTTGCATTTCATAAGTTTTGGAATGCTGTATTTCCATTTTCATTGGTCTCAAGATTTTTTTTACTTCTCTTTTAATTTCTTCTTTGACTCATTTTTGTTTAGTAACATACTGTTTAATCAAGAATTATTTTATGTCTTTTGAGTCCCTTAATAGAGAAGTAAATTTTCCTCCATATATGCTCTTTACATTTCTCAAATGTTTTATTTGGCATTTTAATATTTTTGTTATTATTATACTTATGAAAATTTTAATGATATTTTCTTATTGATCACTTTGGTGTATAGAAAAATAATCCATTTTTGCATACTAATATTAGAAATTTAAATTAAAAACATCTTTTAGTTATTCAAAAGCATTGTTGAAACTTAGAACATATGAATGAATGAAATATTCTATTTTATAGAATATCAAAACACCAATTTTCTCTTACCCAGAGATTATTCCAGTTAATATTTAATAATATATCTTTTCAGACCTCTGTCTGTATCAATATTTGTATCTCCTTACTCATCTAATCTATACATGCACATACACACACACACATTTATGTATGTGTTATCTTTCACTAAAAGAGATCACACAATACATGCTATTCTTAAAGTACAATTTTCAGCTAATAATTTACTCTTTCCCATGCCAATGAATTTTTATCTTCCCTAATTAAATTTTCTCAACAATAAAAAAAAATGCCTTTATTAAAACTAGATTACCCGAATAAGGAAACAATTAATGACCACATATTTTATCTGGTTATTGTGTCCTTTAAGTCTCTTTTAATCTAGCAGGTTTTTTATTCTCTTGTGTTTATGGTTAGGTACTTTGCAGAGTGTTCCACCTTTAAGAAGGTTTATCTGCCCCATATATGAAATGATTTTATAGCCAACCATTTTTCTGATTTTTTCTGTTATTTCCAGTAGACAATTTCATTGATTCTCGGGTTTCCGAAGCCATCAAAATAATTTCATTTCCCACCTCATTTCAATTATTTATATTTCACAATCCTTTTTTCACCCAATTGTATTGCAGTATATTCTTTGATTGATTCTTTATCTTAATGAGAATGCCACTATAAAGTGTTTGTTTTTTTAATGTAAATATTGAATTTAATCAAAGTTCTTTTGGGAAAATATTGCTTTTAAAATTATTTTATCAATTTCACTTTATTAATGTATTTGTAATTAATTTTATTTAACTAATTTCAGTAAATATTTCTTAAGGTGGAACCATTCTATAATAAACTCCTTTTGGTCATGATGAAGCCATCTTAGAACCATACTTCTCAATTCTATTTATTAACTTTTATTTATTATTTTGGCATCAGTCTTTATTAATGAAATTATTAAGTGTTATAATATTTTAGGTGTAAATTTTTGTCAGATTTGAATATCAGAATTATAAGGGCTTTATAAAAATAATTTGGAATGATTCTATTACTCTAAATTCTGGAACAATTTTAAGTATCATTATGTATAGCTACTTTTAAAGATTTAAAAGAAGTCAAATGTGAAACTATCTTGGTTTTGGGGAAGAGACATATTTATTCCACCAAACCAATTAAAAAAATAATTTATTACTCCTATCAGAGATGTTCTCAGGAGACTAAAACTATATTGCATTTAGGGCTTATGAACATCATGAATAATCATGAAGTGCTCTATCAGATTGTTACATAGTTGACAGTTTAGTTGCTAAATGATCAAAACAATTGTATTTTGAAATGGCATGGTCTTAATCAAATTGACATTGTTAGTTATTCCATGTTGATGTTTTAGGACATATATATGTTAAATTAAATATTGTGCAAATTAAAAATAATCAGTCACCAATAGTGTAATAAGAAATTTTCAGACATTAGCATGTTGCAGATCAATAACTTGCAATTTTTAAGACTATTTGGAGTTTTTATATGACCCTCATTGTGGTGAAATTTGAGAAATACTTGAATACAGAATGCTCACTTGGCTAAGTTTTTCTTTCACTGGGCCCTAGCTGTACCATTCATTGACTCTGTGTTTTCGGAGATTGAGAACCTTGAATACAATGAGAAAAAAATCAACAAATAGGAACAAATATTCTTTTTTTTTTTTACATTTCTTTAATTTTATTATGTTATGTTAATCACCATACATTACATCATTAGTTTTTGATGTAGTGTTCCATGATTCATTGTTTGTGTATAACACCCAGTGCTCCATTCAGTACGGGCCCTCTTTAATACCCATCACCAGGCTAACCCATACCCCCACCTCCTTCCACTCTAGAACCCTCAGTTTGTTTCTCAGAGTCCATAGTCTCTCATGGTTCGTCTCCCCCTCCGATTCCCCCCCCTTCATTTTTCCTTTCCTACTGTCTTCTTTTTTTTTTTAACATATAATGTAGGAACAAATATTCTTAAGCATTAAACATGTACAGAATATTCTTTTAGGTATTTTTGGAAATGAGGAAGGAGAAGAAGGAAGAATCCACCCTAAAGCATACAATCTAATTGTGGATATGTTTTATATACTTAGGATGATATAATTAAAAATCTGCAGCAGAGTCGTAGAGTAGCTCTATTTTTAACTTCTTGAGGAACCTCCATACTGTTTTCCAGAGTGGCTGTACCAGCTTGCATTCCTACCAACAGTGTAAGAGGGTTCTGGGTGTTATGCATAACTGATGAATCGCTGAACATTATATCAAAACTAATGATGTACTATATGTTGGCTAATTGAATTTAAATTTAAAAAAAATCAGCGGAAAAGGTATTAAGGTTAGCAATTATACAACACTGAAAATGACAGATAAGGACAGGGAGGAACAAAGACATAAATTTAAAGGATGGGTGGTGTTTATGAGGTTAAAGGAAAAGAAAGAGGGCATTTCAGGTGAAAATAACACAAAAATATTGGGGGGTGAGTTTCACGTTATTCCAAAGGGCCAAGAGGCAGATAGCCTGCATTAAGTGAAGGGTTTGTATTAGGGAATAAGGGAAAGATTTGATTGGAAAGGTAAATTGTAGTCTGTTGAAGAACAACTTTTTATTTGTCAGTCTGGCACATTTTGCTACACATTTTTTATTAGTTTTATGGTCCCAGTGCTATTGTCTAGAGTTTAGGTTTACATTGGAGAAAGACTAAATTATGTCACTAAGGTATGTTAAAAAGTCATAATTTCCAGTGAAGTAATAGATGAATCAATCATGAATGGAAAAAATTTTAATTTTTTTGCATTATGAAAATGTCATTATACAAAGCCTCTGTACATCAAATCATTTTCTATCCATAGAAATAATTTTGGAGGTAATGGTCATCTTTCAAGTAGAGCTTCTGAAAGCTTCTTGGAGAGAACATTGCCTGATATCCAATATCCCTGCCTCCTATGCACAGGAGTGACTAGAGTAACCGATGAATCCAGAATCTTTTGAAATCCAAATGTGTGCTTGTGACCTGTCTTTGGCATGTGGTTTTCTATTATTTTACTACAGGCCTTTAAAAGGAAAGAATAGTTTGTGGAATAATGTATTACTTTTTTAGAACTGCAGGCACAGCCTTCTGAACATGAGACTCACACAGCCTCTAAGAGAAGAAGTTTCAATCGTGCATGACCCCAATGTGTCCTTAGATAGGACTTAGAATTTCTTCATCGCCGCATCATCAGGAAACCAGAATTTCCCAGTTCCTTTGTAAGAATACTGACAACATTATATCCTTAATAGCTATTAGCATATTAAATATAATTCAATGGAAACACAATGTTAAGTATCTAATCTGGTGAAGGCTTATTTTCTATGGATTATTTCTAGAGAAAGCAAGCACACAGCTAAAATAAAATCCATGTCAGACTAGATAACAGCAAGTTACCAGGGCAACACAATCATATAGAGATAGGGTAAATCATTTATTTTATAAATGTTGCCAGGGCAACAGAAACTACTTAGGAAATCACTGAAGGATTGAGAATAAGGCCACAAATAGTCTATGAAACTATTTGTTCTTTCATAATACATTGGAATAAAATGTCCATTCATACTTAAAACCTTAGCAGTTACATAAAATATGTAGATATTCATTAAGAAATGGTCATGAATGGGTTCAAATACTGAGAGTACTTTTAAATATCAAAAGATATTATTCATTAGTTCTTGCCTCTCAGAATGTTATTGGGACACTATTTTGCTTTAAAGGTTAACTTTAGCTGGAACCTAAGAAGCTAGTTATTTCTACCCCAGTGCTATGTTTATAATTCAGGATCATGGTTAACAGTGTTGATGAGCTTGGATTTTGTTAGGCAACCAATTGGAATGTGCCAGAGTTGGGGGTGGTAATATATATTGCATATATGTATATGATCTAATCAGGTATACCTTGAAAAAATTACTTTATTTTTGTAACAAATGTCAAAAATTATACAATTTACAGTAATATTTTTCAAAATACTAACACAAATACCAGTAAAGTGCCCTCAAACTTTTTTTCTTCTACTGCTTAAGAGGAGTATTTACCAAAGGTAGGGCTTAAATTTACATTTTACATCCCTGTTTTAATATAATTTTCTTCCCCCTTGATCAAAGTCCTGTCAGATAACCAATATTTGTAATATATTCAGCTATGGGTAGCAATGAAAGTATGTGCAAAGTATAGAAATAGTAAAAAGGAGGGAGTTATTCTTTGTGTCAGGGAGTAGAGAATAAGGACAGCTTCTCAGAGGAGGTAACTCCTGAACTTGGTTTTGAAGAATAAAGGAGTTTTTCAGGCAGACAAGTGTTGGATGTCAGGCAGGATGGGTGTTTTAAGCAAAGCAAATACTAGCTTTCAGCCATTCTTTGGTGTATATATCATGCGTTACATCTGGTGAGCATCTGAGAGGGCAAGGTATAGGTTACCTGGTACCTCTAATGATGCTCCTGTCACAAGCATGGCATCTGTGTGCCCTTCAATAGTATGACACAGAAGGTGTCGCTTAATGATGAACTAGAGCTGTTGCCCACCCCCCCATCCAACATGGCATCTTCTAGAGAACTGCCCACATCTAACATCCAATGTACTCCTTCACAATCTCTCCACTCAGAATTGAATGAAATATTCAGGGCATTTTTTTTCCTCTTTTTTATGTTTTTATTTAAGTTCCACTTAATTATCATATAGTGTAATATTAGTTTCAGGTGTACAATATAGTGATTCAATACCATACATCACCTGGTGCTATTACAAGTACACTCCTGAATCCCCATCACCTATTTCACCCATCCCCCCAACCCACCTCCCCTCTGGTAACCAGCAATTTGTTCTCTAGATTTAAGTCTGTTTCTTGATCGGCCTGTCTCTTTTCACTTTTTTTCCCTTTGCTCATTTGTTTTGATTCTTAAATTCCACATATGAGTGAAATCATATTGTATTTCTCTGACTGACTTATTTCACTTAGCATTATACTCTCTACCTCCATCCATGTTGTTGCAAATGACAAGATTTTATTCTTTTTTTATGGCTGAGCTATATTCCATTGTATATATATTTTTTTCTTTATCCATTCATCAGTGTATGGACTCTTAAGTCTGTTTCCATAATTTGGCTATTGTGGATAATGCTGCTGTAAGCATTAGGGTGCATGTATACCTTTGAATTCACATTTTTGTATTCTTTGGGTAAATACCTAGTAGTTCAATTGCTAGATCATAGGGGAGCTCTATTTTTAACTTTTTGAGGAACATCCATTATATTTTCCAGTGTGGCTGCACCAGTTTGCATTCCCACCAACAATGCAAGAGGGTTTCCCTTTCTCCACATCCTCACCAACACTTGTTCTTTCTTGTGTTGTTGATTTGAGCCGTTCAGACAGGTGTGAGGTGATATCTTATTATACTTTTGATTTGTATTTCCCTGATGATAAGTTATGTTGAGCATCTTTTCATGTGTCTTTTGGCCATCTGTATGTCTTCTTCAGAGAAATGTGTTTTCATGTCTTCTGTCCATTTTTAATTGGAATATTCATTTGGGGGTTGTTGCGTTTTATAAGTTCTTTATATATTTTTGGATACTAACCCTTTATCAGATATGCCATTTGCAAATATCTTCTCCCCTTTGTAGATTGCCTTTTAGTTTTGTTGATTGTTTCCTTCGCTGTGCAGAAGCTTCTTATTTTGATGAAGGCCTGATAGCTTATTTTTGCTTTTGTTTCCCTTGCTTCGGGAGATATATCTAGAAAGAAGTTGCGATGGCCGATGTGAAAGAGGTTACTGTCCGTGTTCTTTTCTAGAATTTTTATGGTTTCAGATCTCACATTTAGGTATTTAATCCATTTTGAATTGATTTTTGTGTTTGGTGTAAGAAAGTGGTCCAGTTTCATTCTTCTGCATTTTGCTGTCCAGTTTTCTCAACACCATTTATTGAAGAGACTGTCTTTTTCCACTGGATATTCTCCCTGCTTTGTCAAAGATTAATTAACCATATAGTTGTGGGTTCATTTCTGGGTTTTTAACAGCACTTGGGTGTCATAAAATAATCATTACAATCGCTGCACTGGGTTGACGTAAGCCCAGTTCTCTGAGCACCCCAGCTGGAAATGGGATCCCCATCCTCCGAGA
This sequence comes from Halichoerus grypus, assembly GCF_964656455.1. Taxonomy (NCBI): domain Eukaryota; kingdom Metazoa; phylum Chordata; class Mammalia; order Carnivora; family Phocidae; genus Halichoerus; species Halichoerus grypus. The sequence continues at coordinate 141,780,964 of NC_135712.1, forward strand.
GCCCCAAGAATGCTTAGTGTCTCATCACTTGACTGTTACCAAATCCTTCATTGTTAATCTATTCAAGCAATAAAGTAAGAGAGCTGACACTTTAAGAAAAAATACCAGAACCCTCTTATATGTCTATGTGACACTTTTTTTTTTTTTTTTTTTTACTGCAATGGAATCACTTTGGAAGGCATTTTCCAACAATATCATCTTAGAAGAGGAAATTTTAAAATTTCCTCTTTAGGAATAACTTTAAGAGATAATTTGTTAATCATACAAAAAACCCCACAAATTAATCAGGTTATATTCACATAAGCAGATAAATAGATGTATGGGTGGATTGATAGATAGAGGAATAGATGATCCATACATAGATAGATAATAGGTATCTTATTCTGGGGCATAGGACTAATTCTTCCTTGCCAACTAGAGTATAATTTTATTGTTTGAAAGTGTATTACATATAATTCACAATATCTCTCCCTTTTTACTTTGTCCCTTGCACAGAATAGGTACTAAATAAATATTTGTCGATAGGCTATTATTCATAGGCTATTTCTGCATTGGCAAACCTTGAGACACAGCAAGCATGCAGGTGCTGTTAGACAAGGATGCTGACAAAGGTTTCTAAGGAAGGCAAAAGTGTGCATCTTCTTTGAACAACATTTAAGGGAAAGTGATGCTGACGTCAAATTTGGTTTTGTATATTTGATCATTAAATCTTGTCATTGACAATCAGTAAGGTTGAAACAACTTAAGAAAATTTCTTTTGCACTCATAATGTAGAATTCTAATCGCTTTTTAGTTGCCGATTTGCTTATATAAGCTGAAGCAACTGTTTTTTACCAGGTACATGTGTTTCCTCATCTCTGCTCTCACCCACTTTTTGGGAAGTCTGAAAAGGGTTGGCAAGCTCTTGAACATTCCTTATGAAGCTCCAGAATGCAGTGCTTGTAATATATTTATGCTGTTATTATCCATGGTTGATCAATACAGGCAAAAGTAGTGAACATTATTCTTGCCTGTCTCTTCTCTATCTTCTTTTCCTTGTTAAAAATATGAAAAATCAGATCTACTTGTTAGGATAAGCAGTAACCCTTGTTTTACGATGATGTAGGAAAACACTTTCCATAGATGGAATAAAAGAACAAATTTAGAAACTTGCAGTTTGAGATCTGAACAAGTTCAGTTCTTCTATTTCCTGTGTGACCTAATTTTCTACCAGCATTCTTTTTTTTTTTAATATTGATATTCATTTGAATAAAAAAGAGATATACACCCCCTTCAGGCCCTAGGAGAATGGATAATAAGGATTTGCACCCTGCCCACTCTTAGAAAGAAGCTGAGATTCCTTATGACTAAAGACACACTCAAAAAGACAGTTAAATTAAGGAAGAAGGAACAAATGTCACAGAGCAGAGGAAATAAATTTATTAAAAACTTAGACTGTCGATGGGTAGTTTACTACAATGGAATACTCAAAAAGACAGTTAAATTAAGGAAGAAGGAACAAATGTCACAGAGCAGAGGAGATAAATTTATTAAGAGCTTAGACTGTCAATGGGTAGTTTACTACAATGGAATATTGAAATTTTGTCTTGAGTTTTCAGAAGCCAAGGCCAAAATGGTTAAAAAGAAAAAAAAATGTGTTATATTTTTCATTCTCTGATAGAAGGAAGCAGCAGATGGTCAGGAGAGGATTTTTGTTGTTGTTGTTGTTGCTATATCCTAGGGGAAAAAAAATTTCCATTCCTAATGTCTTAGGTAGCAGTTATACATACAGGGAGATATTTTTTCTCTTGTGATCATTTCTTAACTCTCAGCAAAAAACAAACAAATGTTAACTTTCAATTTTGTAATGAAATGTCCAGTGTAGCTAAGTTAATATTCTTTGGATACGTAAGTTTCTCATGACCTAGCTTAATATAACAATGCCACTTAGTAAATCCAATGGTTAGCATTAAGCTTATTTGGCCTTTTAAATTTCCTAGTCCCAGCCATGGTTTTATGAATATCATCCATCTGACCTACAGTATCATCCAGATAGAGGCTATTGTACCTCTTTAATGAAGGGGGTTGCAAGATTGCCTGAAGTTTGTGCCAGAAGACTCAAGAATGTCTTTCAGAAGAGCCTGAACATGTACTCAATGGAGAGCCTGTCATTCTGTGCTTTGGGAGTGTTTGAAGGGCGAATTTCATCTAAAATATTGGTGATAGGTGTGAGACTAACTGGCCATCATCACTCAATGGTTCATGAAGTATTCATGATTGTTAGCAGTGCTAAAGCCTCATCTGTTGCCAAGATGAGTCAGGTGTAAAATATACTCATTGGTAGTAAACTGAGCCAATAAAATAGGACCATTTTGTATGGACTATGAAAACTTTAAATAATATCCTCATAAATCGGTGATTTGGTTTCAGATATAGCAAATATCAAGCCATTATATCTTACAGTAATTACTCAACACATTCAGCTGGCAGAACCATATCATCAGCAGAGAAGAGAAATTTTACCTTCCTGCTGAATTTGGCAGCGAGGACGTGCAAGGATCTCAGTTGACATCACACTGCTTATGTATAATACTTTTTTAAAAAATTCACGTGGTGCTTGTCCCTTTTTACATCACTTAAGTATAATTTCATTGCACAACATGGAACCTAGGAACAAACTGGGAAACCTTAAAGCGTTTTTCAAGAAAGAGGATTAATCCTTAACCATGTTCTAAAGAATATTGTGTTCTTTTTTTTTTTTAATTCTCATTTAGTACAGAGGAAATCAGCCTAATTATCAACTTGAGTTCTGAACAATAATCTTAAAACGTCCATACAGAAGAGAGAGCTTTTATCAAAGAGTTATCCTTAAAGAGTTTTTAATCAATGCACATTAGAACCAGTCCTGCATAACAGTGGTGTGTATTGAAAACTGATCCTTATTTTCCTATAAAGCTTTTTATCTCTTTAGTCTTATATCTCAAGTATTTTTAATCAATACTGAAAGTCATCATGATGCTAAGTTTGTGTTACATGGTACATGTATAAATCCTTAGATTCTAATGTCATGCTCCAAATTATTTTTAACTTTCTGAAATACATATATGGAATTTATTTCAAGGAATAGTTTATATTTTACATTGCATGGACTGATGCATGTATGTATGTATATATGCATGGATGGGTACCATGTACATATTTCTGTCCACATGTGCTGATCTCCACTGTAGATATTATTTAGCCAAAACACTGACCTATACATGTAATACAAATATATGTTTATATGAGGATGTTCAAAGTTGCATTTATATGATACCAAACAAAAAAAAAAAAAAAAGAAAAGGCTGAACACTGTTAAGATACCTGGTATAAGTTAGAATAAGAGGAGAAAGAATGAAAGGCATGAAGGAGATGAAATGGAAAAATTGAGGAAGAGGAAGAGAAAGGTTAGGAAGGATGCATGGGCCAAATCTGACTCTAACAGAAGGCTGGGTAGAAGGTCATATCCTTAAACTGAATTAGTATGTGTAAGAGAAGGAATAAGTTCAATATCAGGTGCATGGAATTTCTTTTGGGCATGTTGAATTTGTGGAGCCAGATAGAGATTTTCAATATGTAACTTGAAATACAGTTTTGGCATACAGCAGGGGCAGTGATAGACCGCAGAGTCATTCATTCCCATTGGAGAGAATAAATAGGCTTCCAGCAATCCATTTACTTTTAACTCGTCATTACCATGCTCGATCTATGCAATAGCTCTTAAACTTAGGAATAGGAAATAATATGCATAAGATGACATTATATTAAGTGTACTAATTTTATGTACACTATATCAAGTGCTTGCTTATGCCCCTTGCAAGCAAGATTATTTAGCAACCTAATTATAATTTTGCTTACACCTATAATTTTAAGGCTAATTATGTATTATATTACATATGCCTTTTTGAATCAACCAGAGCATATGCACCTGATGTTTCCATTTAGGGAACTGACTATAGTAATAAATTGGAAAATAGAGATAGATACTTTAAATTCAAAGAGATCATAGAGGTCATTTAATCGAATTCCCACTAAAGTTTAGAGGTTGATATAAAGGTTTGAAAAATTGTCCATATATATTCATGCAAAACTGTTTCATTTCAATTCTGCATAACATTTAGGGAAGATACTTTTCACAAAATCACCTTTCCTCTATAGCCACCAATCCAGTGTGAAGAAGAGCAACAAAATTTGAAAAGCACAACAGCAACCCCCCTACCTGGTACAAACCAAGGAAGCGATCAGCAACTTTGTCAAGCCCATAGGAACATCCAAAGAGGCCTGTGTTTATTTAGATTTATTCATCTCATTGTTAGTCATTGTGAATATAGGAAGTCTATAAAACTATTACCACCAGATGGTTCCCACCATTTGTTGGATAGGGTGGGCTTTTGGTGGTCCTGCAATGCTTTTTATTTCTTTTGCTTTATTGACAAGAATAGATTATCTTAGGCTTTGCTGGATTATCCCATCCTTGGCACTGGAGGTTTTCCACTGTATTTTTCTCTAATGTTATGGTTGATGCTGGTAATAAGAACCACTTTTACTGATCATAAAAGTATGAGTTCAGAGCAACTCAGGGATTCCAGTGTCTCAAATGGTCCCCTTGAGAAGGCTACATGGAGGGAATCTGAGAGCTAAATTACCGAAGAACACATTATTTTCTGTGGGATTTTCCCATGCCCTGAAGATTTTATACATGCTTTTCCTCGGGGTTTTCTCCCCTTCATATTTGATGTTTTAAAAGAACAGAAAGTTTAAAGTAAGTTTCTTAAGAAACCCTACCGGTATGTCCATATTCTAGACAAGTGTTCACAGATTGGATTGCAGGCTCAAAGATTTAACTTTCCTTCATGTCTTTTTCTAAAAATAAGGTTCATTGAAATTGATGAGGGTTTTGATGCATTGGCAGCCAATCTGCAAGAGGGCCCTTTAGGGGAATATTATCTGTAATACAACAGGATCGATGTTTCAAATATAAACCATTAATCTACACCATCTAATTACTGACAACTGAACCAGTACCTAAGAATTTGTCAAGTTTTTCTTTTGTGATTCTAACAACAACAATAACAACAAAGCAAAAGACTCTCTTAATTCTGTACCTGAAACAAACTTCTAATGCAGGAGCACATAGCTTCAGTTTTTTTTCTCTTGCGATGGACTAGAATATGTTCCCAATATTTTACGATTCTGATTTGCCATGGTTCAACAAGGCTGCCCTGTTAGCAGCAATCACGCTTGCTTGCGAAGTTATGTAGACAATCCCACGTAAATCAGAATGGTCCAGTCATTTGATCATGTCCATTTCTATTACACATGGCCAGGCATATGATGAGAAATGTTCTGGCCAGCACAATTTCTTCTTACAACTGTTCTAGAAAATGAAATAAATTGTTACAGCACTGATTTTCTAGCAGAGTCAAAATTATGCAAGAAGAAAAGTCCTTTTTTTACTTATATTCCTCTACTTTCTGATTGATCTTTCTTTCCTTCCTTCTCTCTCCATTTATTTTTTGGTCTTATACAGATTAGATTCATTTGACAATTACTAAATCTCACCATACTTTTGTTTAAGGTGTATCTTCTCTTCTTGATTTTGTTAAACTTAATAAACTCCAGTGAATATCCATTAAAGGACACATACTGTTTTTTTTCTCATTTTGAATAATTAAACTTCCTCAAAAATCATGATTTGGAACTGTCTGAGAGTTATTGGATATTCCTTATATTGCTTTCATTAGAAAACTTACTTATTGGTTGTTCAAGAAAAGCATGTTTGTCCTAAAGTGGGCTTCTCTTTATCACGTAAGTCTAACCAAAACTGTGATAGGATACTACAGGTATGAACGAATCAGAAACATGTAGGTTATATTTACATAAAAATATATGTGCATTTGAATATTAAGGAGATTCCTTAGGGAAACGGGTGTTTTAAATTTTATTAATCTCAAAAGATTTAAGAATCCTCCAAAGAGAAGTTCAAGAGCTTTAAATTATAATTATTATGTATGTAATTAACTTCTGGAAGAGTTCCTGTAGAATCAATAATACTTCTGTTGCCTGTACCTTGGAAGAATGATAGCAATGAAAGAGTAGATATCCCTTATCCGGTCTTTCCTTTCTGTAACACTAAAAATATTACATTGCTTTTAAGCAGTAAACTTATTGCAAAAATGAAACCAGAGTCACTTATTAATTCATTTATTCATTCATTCAGCAAACATTTATCACATGTTTCCCATCTGACCTGCCATGTGCCAGGTACCATTCTGGGAATACAAAACTGAACATAGAATAGGTTCCTTCCATTATGGAACTTACATTCCAGCAGTAGGAAAAATTAATAAAATAATAAAGAAGATGTTTAAAAAAATATGTTAAATATTCCAGGCCAGATTTTGATAAAATTGCCAGGAAGGCATAACTTGTCTTTGGGAATTTCAGCCTTTATTTTCAACATCATCTCCCACCTTTCCTTAATGCTCTTTCTTCAGGATGCTTAGATAACTCCAAAAGCTCATTCTTTTCCTCTTTTGTTTTTTTATTTAAACAATATTTATAGAGAACCCTCTATGTGGCAGACACTGTATGTTGTGTTTCATGTTGAGGCATACAGTGTGGAGTAAATAGGTGTAGTGCTGCCCCCATGGAACGTATAGTATATTGGGGAAGAAAGAGATAAACCAACTAAGTATATTAAGGAATATGAAAATAAACTGGTCATAAATTCTACTAGAGAAAGGTTCACAGGAATCTGGTTGCATTTATCGATGGACCCTGACTTAGAATGAGGGTGTGTGTGTGTGTATGTTTGTGTGTGTTTTGGTGGGAGCCTGGAGAAGGACTGTGGGAAATAGAAAAGAACTTTCCAATCCAACTGAACTAATAGAATGTGTGCTTCTCTCAAAACCTCTTCTGAAGAACTCTATCTGGTCATTAGTATCTTAGTGTGGATGAGGTTGTCAGTGGGGTGGAGTATGTGCATTTTTTTCATTACTATGTAACGAAAAGTCTGTTAACTTTCTAGAGAATTCCAGGCATCAGTAAGCAGGTGCATTGGTTTTGGAGGTATAGTTTTCTATCTCTGCAATAATGCCTTGCTCGCTCAGGTTACATGGAAGTCCTCCTTTGCTCTGTCTTCTTATGAGGCTCTCTATAATGTTACATATGCTCTCACAAAAGATAAACCTGAATATTACAGAGTAATGTTTTTATGGATGAGGGCAGTGGGGCTCAGAGAGGTTAATTGACTTTTCTAATATCACACAAGTTGGTGACAGAGCTGGGACAGGTATGTTTTAATCCAGTTAGCACCAATTCCATTTCATTATATCTGGCTTGATTCTTCATTAAATTTTTATATTTCAGGTTACATAATTTAACCCAGAGTAAATCAAGTTGACAGATTCATAAAAAAATTATGATTGTGTCCTTGTGTACATAGAATACAAATATTAGTAAGTTATCTATGGCCATTAATGCTGATTAGATTATTGTAAGAAGTAAGATATTTTTAATCTTTTAGCAACCTCATCATTATATTTTAAGTGGAAAGGAGTTTGTATGATTTAGTTAAAAGCTTTGATTCTGACAGGCACATTCATCCAAATAGTATCATAATTTAATTCTTTTTGGCTCAAAACGATATAATGATGGACAATATGTCTGAGGTAAATGTATCTTCTTTTTAATCTGCATAATCATTAGAAAGGGGCCCATATTAATATTATAAATATTGTAGAGATATTTCAGGTTATCAATTTAATGACTCTTTTTACATTTCAAAACAGGTAGCTTAGATTATGCACATAATGAATAAGTATGAGAATATTCCATGAAAGCACAATACAAAAAAATGTGTCATTGTATTTCGTTAAGCCTATAGTAACTAGAGCATTGTCTGAAACTATATGCTAAAATCCTTTATAATTTTTCCACACATAAGATAACTTATTATTGAGGCATGCAAGTAATTTGAGCATTGTATAATAATTTTGATTTAATTTTGTTTTGAAGACCAGACTCTTTCTTTATTCAAAACACCACATATTAATTCAAAAAGATCAAGGAGTTCTGTATTAAACCCAAATTGAATAGTTTCTTCTAAAGTAATGTTTTGTGATTTACTTATATTAGATAGTATCTAATTAGTAAAAATAATAATAGTCATTAAAGAATAAAACCAAAAAAGATAATCCCTTATTTCCTCTTTCATATAGGCTCACGTTTTAAAAAATAAGAAAAAAATAATTATCATTTTTTTATATTTTGTGTTTTTTTTATTTTATTTTATTATGTTATGTTAGTCACCATAAAATATATCACCAGTTTTTGATGCAGTGATCCACAAAAAAAAAATAATTATTAATAAAGGTGGACTATTTCCTACTTTTTTTTTAAGGTTTTTTAAAAGATATTATTTTTATTTATTTGAGAGAGAGAGAGTGTGAACACGAGCAGGGGGAGGAGCAGAGGGAGAAGCAGACTCCCCACTGAGCAGGGAGCAGATGCAGGACTCGATCCCAGGACCCTGAGATCATGACCTGAGCCCAAGGCAGACGTTTAACCAACTGAGCCACCCAGGCGCCCCTTAAGTTTTTTTTAAATTAAGTTTTTAAACTACCTAGGAGGTTTTGCTTAAAATCCTACGTGAATGTAATAGCATTGAGAATAATTTGCCAAACACAGATATTTTAATATTTTGCAAACAAATTCAATGGGTTTCATTGACCTTCTGACTCACTAAAAGTGAAACACAAAGATGGTACTAGTCCACTCCTCATGGGAGATACAATCAGTATTGGATTTGCATGGGGGATTGCAGCCTCCCTTCCAAGAAATCAGGGGTAGGTAAAATAAAGGATCAGAGGAAGATAGAATTTGTCAGAGAAGAAAAAGGAGGAATGAAGCTTTCAGGCGGGACAAGTGCAGGTGTCAGAACTGCAGAATCTCTGATTTCCTTCCTGCAAACTACTGCAGCTACTTCCTGCAGAGGAGAATGTAACACCTGCTTAATGCAGCTTGTGGAATTAATAATTGCCACAGGTGCTCATCCCAGCTATAATTTTTCAACTGTCCCTTTACATCGTTATTGTAATTCCCTGTCTCTTAGGAGTTATAATCGAAATAAGCAGATTTTTGATGCAATTTTATTTTAATACGTTGGATGCCTCTAGGAAGCAGGCATAGGGAATCCCACCTGAATCCAGGTGCCAGGAATTCTAGGTAGCTCTGGGCTACATCTCCCTGAAATAGGGCCCCTGGTTGCATAATGCTAGAGTCATTGCTCAAGATAGCTGCACCTGCTTCTTTAAGCTCTGTAGATCATCAACTTTTCTGCTGCCACATTCACAAATTTTGTTTCCACATTTTCCACTCAATGATCTCCCTGCTTCTCCCCACTCCCAGATTCTAAGGATAAAATTATGGACAAATTTGGTTGATTTGTTAGGATTTTAGAATGTTAGCCCCAGAATTCCTCAGAAAGCCTGGGTATTCCATTATCCATTATTGACCTCTCTAATTTATCCTTTTTCTTTTTTTTTTTTTTTGACATACCTATGTGAAAAATGTCCACCACCTCTGGAGGTCTGATTCATGAATTAGGTCATGCATGGCGATAATAAGAAGCAAAATCCCCATTGACCTGTCAAAAATAAACCACCACCTGGGTTAAACTCGAACCAGATCAATAGATAAAGGAGACAAAAAAAATTTTTTGGACTGTCATTTACCTTTTCTTATAAGTTTTGGCATTTGAAAAGGACTTGTTTATTTCTCACTCATGTCTGACGAAACTCATTTATATGTTGGCTTTTGAAAATTTTGTGGTATAAGTTCACAAATATGATTACTGTTCTTCACAATTTAGGGATTAAAAGAATGCCAAATTCATCGTTGTGTTTTGTTGTTGTTTTCAACAAATCAAAAACAATTCTCTATCCTTTCTGGAATTCCTTTTTGAAAATCTTGCACACTACCTTCTTGCATACTACCTTTGTCCCAAAAATATTTTAAGAATTTTATTTATTTATTTGAGAGAGAGCGAGCACAAGCAGGGGAAGTGGCAGGCAGAGGGAGAAGCAGGCTCCCCGCTGAGCAAGGAGCCCGATGCAGGGCTTGATCCCAGGACTCTGGGAACATGACTGAAGCTAAAAGTAGACGTTTAACCAACTGAGCCACCCAGGCTCCCCATCCCAAAAATATTTTAGAAGATCATTTTATCCATCTGAGTTTACAGTGTAGCCATACCAAGTAGTATGGGGTGAAGTCATGATTTCTTATACGGTATTCTTGGAATACAAGTTCTATTTTTTTAAAGATTTTATTTATTTATTTGAGAGAGAGAGGGAGTGCAAGCAGGCAGAAGGAAAGGAAGAGGGGCAAACAGACGCCATGCTGAGGACAGAGCCCCACACAGGGCTCAATCTCAGGAACCTGAGATCATGACCTGAGCTGAAATCAAGAGTCAGATGCTTAACCAACTGAGCCACCCGGGTGCCCCAATTCTTATTTTTAACTTTCATAGTTGATTTCCTGATTTATAATGTCCCCCAATGTATGTATGTAAAAGAAATGGTTTTAAAAATCACAGTAACTATACACACCAATGAAGTTTCATTGTTTTTATTAAGGAAGTTTGAACTTTGTGCACTGTGTCAAAATCAGTTTTTAAGTTAGGCCTGCGGTACCTGGCTGGTTCAGTCGGAAGAGTATGTGACTCTTGATATTGGGGTTGAGAGTTCGAGGCCCACATTGAGTGTAGATTACTTAAATGAATAAACTTTTAAAAAATAAAAATACATAAAAGTTAGGCCTTATACCAAGAACACTGGATATTAATATTTGTTAGGTCTATCCTATGAGGAAACCATGGAATTGTAACTCGATTTCTTTTTTTTTAATCTAACAAAATATCCACTATAGTCAGAATAGGTAGCCACTGAACATGCATGGTTTAGCTGTTTGCTATCCTATTGCCATGCAAATATTAAAAGCTATCAATGGAATGGTTGTTTCTGGGGTGCAGGTAAAATTCTTGGGAGGATGATACAAAATACCACCAGTCAGTTAACAGGGGGTTTGACAACTGGCGTTAATGAAAGAGCTGAGGAGAACAGAAGGTCTCTCCATAACTGAGCTGGGATTGACAACAAAAATGAACACATCTGTAATTACCACCAGCCCTTCTTCAGACACGAACTGTCCATCCCTTGAGACTTCAGGACTCTGGGCCTATAAAGGGATTTTTGATCCTGATAACTAAAGGTAACAACTGAATCATTTTTAGACACAATCTAACGTGTGTCTAATTTTCGATTCTCCCTCATGTTTCAGAACTATTTCCTTCTTACATTCTGCTCTTCAACCTACTGCTTGATCTCAGGCCTTGCCCTGGGGGCCTACTGACTTCCTGCTGCAGCGAAACATCCAGGCTTGATCAATCTAGATAATGCCTTCACTTATTACAAGTCATGGGCCCCACCTAGGACTCCAGGAGTTGAGTGTTAGCAGTCTGCCAGCCAAAATTTTACACTAAATGAAAACAGAAATTGATGTGGTATCACCAATGATGTTTACTGCTTTGGGAAATTTTAACATCTTTGATCACTTTGTCCACATTATATTTTTGAAGCCCAATTAAAAAAAAAAAAACATATCTCATAAAAGTTATTTAACTATTGAACTCTAAGTTCTTTCAGGGCAAAGCATAATAGGTGCCTAGTAAGTATTAGTGAATGAATGAATGAGTGAATGAATAGTCCTTATCCTAAACTCGAAACACACCAAATATCTCTTAGAAAGTTACGAAGGCTCTCCCATTGCAGACACTTTGACATATATACTGTAATTTAAGCAGCCTCCTCAATATTAGAAAGTGATGTAATTCTTAGCATTAAAAGTTTTACTTCTTCAGTTTCAAGCAAACCAAGATAGACTTCTTAGTTTCTGTTGCTAAAATATATTCTAATATCAGGGTATAATTTCACCACAGAGCAGTTCAAGTTAACTGTCTCTGCATTTAAGAAATGTGTTAGAGACCCTTCACAGTATTTCAAAGAGTTGGATGAGTTGGCGGTGTAAACATTTCCTCGTGGGAACTTTATACAATCAAAAGAAACGAAATGATTGACAAACGCGTACTCCAGCTAATTGAAATGGTTCTGAGTTAACCAGATGTTTTCAGCTGAATCATGCCCACAGACGCTATTGCTTCATGATTCCTTAATCTGGGGATTACCCCGACTGGCCAGCTTGGTGACATTTGAGTGTTTCAAATAAGCTTGCCTCTCTTTTGTTACATACTTCGTAAAGAGCTCCTGTCTGAAGCAATTTGCCCTGGAAATGTTTGCAAGGAAGTTATCAGGGTTGTTTGTTTTTCCTGCTCTTGGATGTGGTCTTCGGTGAGGTCAGGAGAATGGAATGAGTGTTGCCACAGATGACACTGGATCTGTTTCCACAGCTGGCTGCAGAGAGTGGGCAGTCCCTTACAGATGAGCTAGCGTGTGGAGGTAGATGATGTAAAACATCTGTCCCAACGGGAACAAGCAAAAACAATGTCCCTTTGAAGATTGCCTTTTAATGATGAGGTGGGGGTTCTGTCTCCACAATGGGGATGAAGGACATAGTTATTGGCAGGCAGATGGCTTCAGGCTTGCTCTTGCGTGAAATAAAGCAAAAAGTATATGTTGAAAACCTCAGACACTAGTCAAATCCGCCGATTTTGCTGAACATTCATTTCCCCGCCTATTGCACATATAATCAATGAGAAAGGGAAGGGAGGGCTAGGAGAAAAGGGTGGGAGGAAAAACGAAGAGAAGAAACTGGTTCTGAATATTTTTCTCTTGAATAACTTGAATACAATAGTATAATTTCAGCTGGTCACTGAAAGTTCAGGAAAAGCATTTTGCTCCAGTTTAATGTGTTTGCAGCCCCACGTTCTTTTTTACAGAAGTTTTGAAAGCGAATATAAAAACGGTCTATCATTAAGGCCATAGGATGACAAACACTTCAAAATTTGATACCACTTAGTAGACATAGAGTCCTGTTTGTTTCCCTTCAAGGAGCAGAAGAAAATAATAAAATCATTAGTGAACTATTTTCAATAGAATGATATCAGCTTCTCACCCCATCTACCTGTAAAAATAAATTTAAAACAATGAAATTAGCATATATTTTTATCTCCTAAAATTGCTATAAAAAGAGAAATCTAGGGCACCTGGGTGGCTCAGTCAGTTAAGTATCTGCCTTCAGCTCAGGTCGTGATCCCGGGACCCTGCTCAGTGGGGAGCCTGCTTCTCCCTCTGCCTGCCACTCCCCCTGCTTGTGCTCTCTCTCTCTGTCTCTCTGACAAATAAATAAAACCTTTAAAAAAAAGAGAGAGAAATCTAGACAATAAATTAATCTGATAGCAAATAAATGCTGACTATTGGCAGACAATAAACTTCTAGATCTCCTGTTCTATGACCAAAGGGGGTGGTGCTACCTCTGTTAACCCCCAGACCACACTGCTCTGCTCTGGTGACGAAAGGGCCAACATTCCTATGAACCGTGGAGTCATGCTACTTCTGCCACCACCTGGCCAGCAAAACGGCTGCCACATGCCTTCTGCCCCCTTCTCATTCCAGACTATCTTACAAATCTAAGTCCTTCGAAGGTGCTTCTAATGAGCAGAAGTCACATATCTATACGTAACTGCAAGGGAGTCTGAGAAATGTAGGGTTTTTTTTTTGTTGTTGTTGTTTGGTTTTGTTTTTCCCAATTCTAGGTTGAAAAAGCAGAATTCACTTTGTGGGGAGCTAAGAACATGTGGAGAGAGTATTAAAAAATAAATGTCTTCAGCATGCCACGAGTGAGGGAGGTACACCCGGGGAAGTCATTGGACTAATCTTAATGAGACTTGGTTGAAGCATTCAACCCAGGCAGTGAGCGCTTGAAAGGAAGAAACAGACAACTTGGAGACATTTATGATGTAGCAGTGACAACACTTGACTACTGGTTTGTTATGCATGACGAGGGAGGAAAAGGCAAGGAGGACCTGGAATTTTCTGTATTATTTCAAGAATCAAACAGAGGATTAAGAACATTTCTTCTAGAAAAAGAGAAAATATTCAGAATGGTACATGGTTGTAGTGAGATGTCTGAGAGTCTAGATTTAGTGAGCTGTTGGAAATCCAGGTTCAGGGATTTAGGAAAAGGGGCAAGACAACAAAGAGCATTTAAAAACGTTAATTTTTAACTATTTTGAAAAACTTTGATTTTAAACTAACCTGCATTTTTTGTCAATTCCATCAGGGCCTGGCAAGTAACAATATTTTGGAATTTTACATCTAACACCTGATTAACACCGTATATTTTTGGCATGTATATAGAGTTAACTAAAATATTTAGATGTTGACTATACTTTACAAGGCATATAGCATCTCTTTTAACACTTGACTGTAATAGCCATTCCAAACTCATTAGTTAGGCAGAAGATATTATTTGGAAAGAATGGAGGTTTCAATTTGAGCGTTGCCATGAAAATATGTCATAGGAAATGAAAAGAATTTTTTTTTTTTGTACGAGAGATTTTATGGGTAAAAGGAGAAGCCCTATGGAGACTATTGAGGAACTGAACTAAATATTACTGGCTGTTTGTGGTTAGAACAAGGAGGCATATTAATGTTGCTAAGATTATTTGAAGGATTTAACAAAATGATTAAGAAACAAACCAAGAGTCTCTTCAGAAGCAACACAATAGAAAATTTACTCTAACGGTATGACAGAAATAAAAAAAAAATAGAGCAAAGCTTCTCAAACTTGCCCATGACTATGACTCACCTGGGATCTTACTGAAATGCAGACTCTGATTCAGTGGGGCTGGGGCCAGACCTGAGAGTCTGCATTAAACTCTTAGGTGATACTGTCTGGTCCCAGACTACACTTTGAGGAAAAATGTACTAGAAAGTTTAGGACCAATATTTTGCAGGTGCTTTTAATTAGCAGAAGTCATCCAGTAGAAAAATCCAAAATTACTAATATGGTATGACTGTTTAGGAGAAGTGGCCATAAAATCTAAGTGGAATAAAAGATGTAACTACGTTTCTGGCACAGATTCTAGAAGAAATAGGACACTGAAGAATACAAACAGAGCTGTCTTTTATCTCTTCTACTGGACAACTTTATGTATATTAGCTAACATCTTGCAGGCCTTAGACTATATCTCAGTTGGATGCTAATATGTGAATTTTTACCTTAAGATATGGCCACTCCAGTAGGACATATTTTGTCTCAGAACTATATTACAAAACTTAGGATACATACTGAGTTGGAGACACATCAGTGATGATAGTAGTAATAGCAAGTGTACTTTAAAGGGAGTCAATTAGTTTCTTAACAGGCTTGTGATTTTTATATCCATATCCTTAGGTCTGGTTGTGTTGCCAGCCCTAACCAGGCAAATTCCTAAAAATGTCTTAAAGGGGAAAACAAATGGCCCAGAAATGTCCTCTGAGGGACCACAAAATAAAGTACATTTTGTAGCAAATAGCAGGACAAGGAATAGCTATTCTCCTAGTAACGGCCAGAATCAAGGTGCTTTGTGACATTTTTAGGCAATTTGCACTATAAACAATGGCCCTAAGTAGGATAACAGGCAGCTTTTCCTCTTGATCACTCCTGTGGTTTGAGAAATGATTTCCCCGGGCCCACTCACCAACAGGATCCTATAAGACCTTGAAAATGATTTGCAATCAGCTTTTTTTTTTGGTTGATTTTTGGCCTATTTATCAGTAAGGAGAAGATTTTAATGAGAAGCTTTATGACAGCTCACAGTCCTGAGTGCTAGTTAAAACAAGATAAACATTTTACCAGACTAAAGATCCTGCCCATAAATATTTAGACATCTGCTGGGAACCCTATTTGCTTTATCATTTGGAAGAACACTGGCCTGGTATACTGTTTCTGACATGCATTTTAAACTCTCTGTATGTTGAAAATCTACTTGGAGGTATACAAAGTGATTGGTGTACAAGTGAATAAAGCATTTTTTGTCTTATCACATGACAAGATCTGACAAGGAACTTGGGCAGATGTATGGCTATTGAAAACAGTTTGTGGCACAAGAAAGTCCTGATAAAAAAGCTTACACTGCATTTGTGGCAGTGTGCCTTGGCTGTGATATATAAAAGAAACTTTGCAGCATTGAATCAGGTGCATATAATTCTTCCATAGGATGGAAATCGTGGTGAACTCCAACATCAACATTCCCTGGATAGTGCATGGCTCTTAGAACCTGGGGATTCTCATACTAAATGACAAGAACGTCTAGCTGGCAGTGATCAGACGGGCACTTTTAAAGGAAAGCAGAGCAGTTGGATGGATGGACTTTTAAGACCATCCAGTTGTCCAATCAAGAGAGTGCTTCAGTTATTTCAACTAAATCGTCTAGTCCAGTCTGAGCATGGAGTAGCTGTTATTGTTTTGCATCCATTTAAAGTCATGGGAACCCTGGCTGATAAGCAAGCGCCATTCACTCTATTAATCATTTGGCACCATCACAATCTGTTTCATGATAGACACTGTGCTAGGCTTTGGCACCATTAGAAAATAAATAAAGCATCGTGAATAGCACAGTAAAAAGAATCCAGAGGAGAAATAAAGTATAATCATGATCAAGGCCTGTGCCAGTTGTTGAGAGAAGAGAGGAATGAATGGCCATCAACCTGGGTCAGACACAGAAGATGTTCCCTAGATAAAAATCTCAGAGCACACCTGCCAACCTGCTGTCAGTGCCCAGAACTCCTGGCAAAGACACCAAGGGTGAACAAGCAAGATGGGTCAGAAAAGGATGAGTAAGTAGTTCAGTGTGGTGGGAGGAGAGGCTTCATGTAGAGAGTCTTGGGGAATTAGACAGGAAATGGAAATTAGAAACCCTGTGATCTTTAGGCAATTTGCACACAGCGTGTGTACTATGGCAAAAAGGTCATCTCAGACCTACCTATATGAGTCTTCATCTGGGCTGAGACAATGTGGAGACAGAACAGCGTGCACATTCTCATGGGTGACCCTACTGTTCATTCCATCTCGATGCCTTCTATTCAGCCATCAGGCCTGATGGCTGTACAGAAGGGTCACCCATGAGAATGTGCCCGCTGCTCTGTTTCCACATTATCTCCTCCACAAGGAGGAATGGAAAATATTTTGGTCTCATCACTGAATTGTCCTACTTACCCTTTCACTCCTCTTACCCACTAACTTATAACAGCCATTGGCTTAACAGTACCGATGTCCTAAACATGTGACATTTCTACTATGAAATAATATTTTTTAAGATACTAATTCAGGTATGAAAAAGTGGTCTAGGCTGTACTTTGGTAGAAAAGGTGGTTTAACATGATCTCCCTTGTAGTACCTGTGGAACAAAAAATAAGGAAAATCACTTCTCATCTTTTTTTTTTTTTTTTTAAGATTTTATTTATTTATTTGACAGAGAGAGACACAGCAAGGGAGGGAACACAAGCAGGGGGAGTGGGAGAGGGAGAAGCAGGCTTCCCGCTGAGCAGGGAGCCCGATGCAGGGCTCGATCGCAGGACCCTGGGATCATGACCTGAGCCGAAGGCAGACGCTTAACGACTGAGTCACCCAGGCACCCCGTCACTTCTCATCTTTAAAGGAATACGCATATGTTTTTGGTTATCATTGTTAAGATAGGAAAATGGTTAAGGGTTGTTCTCCATATCTCTAATATAATTTGCTATTATATATTTGGTGAGTAGATATTGGGGGGTTTCTTGTATTTTAAAAAGTAATAAAGATGGTGACATACATTATGATTAACTCATTCATTAGTAAATATGATAGCTTCATGGTCTTTAATCTTTTTTTTGTTTTTTTTCCTCAAATCTCTCTTTTTTTTTAAGATTTATTTACTTATTTTGAGAGGGCACAGGGGGAGGGGCAGAGGGAGAAAGAGTCTTAAGCAGACTTTGTGCTGAGCACAGAACCCAACGTGGGGCTCGATCTCACGACCCTGAGATCACGACCTGAACTGAAACCAGGAGTCAGCCACTTAACTAACTGTGTCACCCAGGTGCCCCTTCTCAAATCTCTTTAAACTCTTTTGGAAGGCATATACCATAGGAGCCCTGAGCAGTGAAGACAAAAGACTTAGGTTGTGCCATTTGTTTTTCCACACAGATAGTGTGATTCTGTCATATCATCTACGCCACATCACATGGATTTGTGTGGTGTACATGTTTGTGTGTGGTAGATGCCCCAGAGCTGAGAGCCCCACATTGATCACATGATTGGAATGGAAGGTTGTTGAATGCCAATTCACACTTTGTTGCTGAAACCATAAGAAATTCACCTAAGAAGCCCTGGGATCCTTTGATGCACACTTAATGATTCCATTGGCTCAGCAACTGTGATCTCTTTAAGTAGACATCTGAAAGAAAAAGAATATGATAACCCATCTGCATTATGAAATTCCTTTTATAATTTTAACCAGGTGTAAATCTTCAATAATTAAAGAACTAGTTGTTCTATTTCACATTCAGCCAACAAAACCACTTGACATGGGAGCCCAAAGTCTTCAAATTTTCAACTCTCTCTCAATAATGTAGCATTTTTTTTTTTTAAAGATTTTTTTATTTATTTATTTGAGACAGAGAGAATGAGAGACAGAGAGAGCACATGAGAGGGGTGAGGGTCATAGGGAGAAGCAGGCTCCCTGCCGAGCAGGGAGCCCGATGCGGGACTCGATCCAGGGACTCCAGGATCATGACCTGAGCCGAAGGCAGTCGCTTAACCAACTGAGCCACCCAGGCGCCCAATAATGTAGCATTTTTAAAAGCCATCTTGCTCTATTAGAATTCTAAAGAAGCTTGTTGAAAACATCAAAAGTCACTGCTGAACAAATTTCTTTAGTTTTAAGCACAAAACTCTAAAGGATTCAATAAAGCATTGTTGAGAATTCTAATTATCTATATACCTGCTTTGGTAAGAAATACTTCAATGTGACATATTTATATTCTCATTCAGAATGACACTATTGTATAAATAGGTACTTAACCAATAATTGAAACCATTATTCACAGTTGAATAGGCATGGTATATAATTAGGATTCTTTTAGAGGGGACTCAATTGTTAAAACTAATTTGGTTCTCGGTGTCTTTTAATACTACATATTTGAAAAAAAACACTTCCAATTAAGGGTAACTGAATCAAAAAGCAACACAAAATTAAGAATATTTAAGAGGGAAAAAAAAACTCACTCTCTTTTTATAGCTAACAGACATTCTCTCATTAGGAAAACTATGTACACAACTCTTTTAAATTGACCGTAGAGCAATGTAAAAAGCCCTACTTCCAAACATCATACCTTGAGCCCACAGCTACACATTTCTAGGTAGCAGTCCAAATACTGTGCCAATTGAACTGAATCTGTCTAACGTAGGAAAGAGAAACTCAGCTCTTGTTAGCCATATTTCCAAAGTAAATAGTAACATAAATTTGAACTCAAAAATAATCATATAGCCATTGAAAGTCACATAATAGTCTTGCCTCCTTTCATTGGTAATTTATAAGATTTGGGCAATTGATTCAGATGTCTGATCTTTAAGAAATAGTTTTATATCATGAGTAAAGTCTCAGCATAAAATCTAAAATTTGCTGTTAGTTGTAGATAGCAGAGAGTAGATGAATACTCTATCATTTTCTAATTATTGCAGTTTCAAAACTTCTCACTTATATAAATGGCGCTTATATATATACACACATATACATACCAGGGTTTCTGAACATCAACACTAATGATGTTTTCGGCTGGATAATTCTTTGCTGTGGGGAACTGTCCTGTGTGTTGTAGGATGTTCCGTAAGGTCAATGGCCTCTCTACCCACTAAGTATCAGTAGCACACCTTCCCCAAGGAGACAACCAAAAATGTCTCTGGACATTGCCAAATGTCCTTTCCAGACAATGCAAAGTTGCCCTTGGCTGAGAACCACTGGCATATTCACATACACAAATACTTTTTATTTTAATAATTACCATAAATATGCTTAGATGGCATTAGTAGAAACTTCTACATCAAGTGAATTTCAGATCTCATCTTTAAGGATATGGCAGTTGATGACATTAACACATGCATATATCTGTGAGGCAAGTCATTGTTTTAAAACTGAGCCACCCCACCTGCACCCCAATGTTTATAACAGCAATGTCCACAATAGCCAAACTATGGAAAGAGCCTGGATGTCCATTGACAGAGGAATGGATAAAGAAGATGTGGTGTGTGTGTGTGTGTGTGTGTGTGTGTATGTATAGTGAAATATTACTCAGCCATCAAAAAATGAAATCTTGCTGTGGATGGAACTAGAGGGTATTATGCTAAGTGAAATAAGTCAGTCAGAGAAAGACAATTACCATATGATTTCACTCATATGTGGAATTTAAGAAACAAAACAGAGGAGCATAGGGGAAGGGAGGGAGAAATAAGACAAAATCAGAGAGGGAGACAAACCATAAGAGACTCTTAATCATAGAAAACAAGCTGAGGGTTGCTGGAGGGGAGGGGGGGTGGGGGGATGGAATAATTGGGTGATGGACATTAAAGAGGGCACATGGGCACTGGGTATTATATAAGACTGATAAATCACTGAACTCTACCTCTGAAACTAGTAATACACTATATGTTAATTAATTGAATTTACATTTTTAAAAAGTCACTTCCACAAGAAAAAAAAAATACAACTGAGCTGCCCCTTGTGAGAACAAGTTTTCTCGAAATCTTTGGATTGTTCCATTTTGACTAGAAATCTCGAGGTAGTGTTTCTAAGTACCTTTTGATTTAGAGTTTTGCTCTTTTATCATTCTTCTAACCAATATTTATGAAGTATGTATTATATGCCTCTTACTTTAGAGAGCAGTAAAGTAGTGGTGAACCAGCAGACATAATGTAGGCCCTTAAGTATGAACAATCTAAATTAAAAAATATTAGTAAATGTTAGCCATTTAAAAAAAAAATTTAAGTGTTAGCCATTTTTAATTCAACTGAATAATTAGTGGTGCTGATATATAAAATTAATTCACAAAAACTGTTTTTTGAGTACCTCCTGTATGCAATTCCTATTTATAGGGATTACAACAGGTATGTCAACGTGACCCTTGCCTTCATGGGTGGAAAATCTTGAAAGAGAATAATTATGAAAAGGAAGGGATTCAGTGCTAAAATGGGGTCCTGGGGCAGTGTGGCTTCTGGCTTAACTATGGTTATTCATCATCCTTCCCTTCCTCCAATGTTTGTCAGAGGTTATCTGCAAATGCTTTCACAGTTGAAGTCTTATCTACCAGCTTTGCCACAGCTTTTTGGGTTTCAAACATAATTGTTTAAAAAGCCAGACTGCCTCCTCTAAGTTGGTTGAAAATTTATCAAGATAGTTGAGGATTAATGAGTGTATGGAAGGATGGAGGCCTCTCTGCCTCCCTTTTTTTCTCTCCCCATGGCAGCCTTTCTTAAACCATGCCAAGCAGCTGCCTTCAAAAAAAAGAGAAAGAAAGAAAGAGAGGAAGGGAGGAAGGGAGGAAGGGAAGAAGAAAGAAAGAAAGAGAAAGAAAGAAAAAAGAAAGAAAGAAAGAAAGAAAGAAAGAAAGAAAGAAAGAAAGAAAGAAAGAAAGAAAAGAAAGAAAGAAAAAGAAAGAAAGAAAGAAAGAAAGAAAGAAAGAAAGAAAGAAAGAAAGAAAGGAAGAAAGGAAGGAAGGAAGAGAAAGAAAGAAAACAACAATAAAAAACATGCCAACATCTACAAATGAAAAAACTAAACATCTCTATATATACTACAGGAATGTTGCACATTAACATTTCAGGACATTGCGTTTGGGTAGCACTTCCCCAAGTTAAACGATACACCTTTATGCCATTTCTATTATGAAATCATTGTTGCTATGGGAAAATCATTGACACTAGCTAGCGTCCTTGTGAGCTCCTATCATTCTTTGCACTGTGTTTTACATGTGCTAAAAATAGTCTGGTGTACACAAGCTCAACTAGACATTTATTCTAGAAATATTAAAAACTGACAGAGAAGCAGAAAACATACAGATGAGAACAAAGATCAATGATTTTAAACCGTGTTTTTTTTTTTAAGTTGTGTTGAATGATTACTATGAAAAAGTCCTGTAGTTTTGCGTAAGTCATTGTAGGAAAAGAGTTTAGTATGGGCCACAGACATTTTGACCTGAGGCATCTAGATATGAGAAAAGGAAAAAAGAGAGTGAAATTTCTGGGTTTTTTTCCACTTGCATTATCCAAATAATTTTCTTACCTTTTACGTTCTTATGATTTCACATTTAAGCCTTAATAAGATTCCAAATAGGAGGGATTCTCAAATATGCTACAGCATAAGCCACACTGGTCAAATGGAAGCGTGTCAGGTCATCAGGCTTAGGCCTGAATTATTCAGACGATCATCCCATTTCAGCTGATCAAAAATGCAGGCTTGACCTTTTTGCATTTTTAAACAAGATATAATGTGATTATTGCTCTAATCATGCCCTATCACCAGCCTGGTTTAAAACAAATAATTGAGACATGGTATAAAAAAAATAAAACCAAGTTTTTGTGTCTAAGATATTGTATCTGTGACATTGGCCTATACAATAGCGGTTTATAAGCAAGAGCACTCTTCTCACACTTCAGGGGACACCAGAATCAAGTGGAGAGCTTGTGGAAACACAGATTTCGAGACCCAAAGCTCAGGGATGCTAATTCCAATTCTCGGTCTGTCACTGCTGCTGGCCCACAGGTAGCACTTGAGGTGACACTGGTCTAGAATACTCACACTCACAGGGATATTCATACAGGCAATTCTTCTCATTGTAGTACATGTCCTGGCCTTAATATAGGTTCTCAGCCCACCATGTGTGCTCTTGGTAGAAGAGAACTTCTACATGTTTCCCCTGATTTGCCAACGATCCTTATTTCAGTTGGAAAATTAAAATACTGATGAACTCTCCAAGACTTAAAATCTCTTTAAAATACTGGTAGGGGGTCAACAACACAGATGCTTTTTTGGCTTCAGTTCACATATGTTTACTCTACATCAATGATCTTTGGAAACTTTGTCCAAATTACTGTTGAAATTGTTTATTTCAGAACTAGGGTGACCAGATCCACCCCATATCTCTTGAGCTTTGTTTTTGCAGAGTCAGTGGCTAAAATAGACCAGACATTCCCATCAGCTGTTTGGTCATTGTGTTTTTTAGTGGAATCACAGCATGTTACAGTATTTTTCTCTGCAACTTAAATATTGAACAAACCCAGACATCCGGAGATGCTAAAATGAAAAATCTGTTTCCTCTTGCTTTGCCATTTGCCAAGTGAACTCTGTCAGACAGCACATTCTATACATTTGGAGTAAATGAAATTACCCTTAATGTGTTGGCAACATCTGTCACAAAACCCTCTTCAATCTATGGCTAAAATGCATTGGATAGGAATAGATGTGACAGTATATTTAATTAGGCACAGTTACGGTTGGGGGCACTAGTTTTGCCTTAAGAATCACAGGTTTATTTTTTTCCTTTTTTGTTCTTTTTTTTTTTCTTTTCTCTTTTCCTTGTTTTGTTTTGTTTTGTTTTTTTTAATGTCCTACACAACACAGAGGAGAATTAATCTTTGATGAGCAAAGTGGTTGACAAACACCAGTCTTTGTTGTAGATAACCTGCACTTCAAACTCTCTAAGTTGTCTGTCCCCGATCAAGTATCATCTAGAGGATGTGCCTCTCTGGGGGGGTTCCTGTCTACAACTTCCAATTTATTCACTGATTGTAAATTTCTTTCTTCCCTTGAAACTATTAAGGAATTTATGTTCTTAATAATTTGCGGGAATTCTTTCTTCATTGAACACGAAGAAGCAGAGACAGTGGCTCTGTCCTCCCCCAAGAATCCTTATTTTATTGTTCATTTATTTGCAGTAAGTGGCCTGGTGAACAGAAAGGAATGTTTCCCTTCATTGTTTTCCACTTTATGCCTACTGCTGCTATTTACAATTCCAAATTATGACAACCCCCTTCCTACTCTTCCCTTTGATTGTCAGTTTCTGGTTTATCCACAGAAGCAGCACTCCCTCGGTGTCATCTGTAATCCAATGAGTCCCCAAACACTTTCTGAGAAAGGATTCTGTAAAGAGACCAAACAATCCTTCCTAAATTAATTCCAAATGCCGGCATTCAATCCTTCTATTCTTATCATGCATGGATTTTGATTCATCTGTCATATGCTCACATATCTCATTTGCATATTGCCTCCCAAACAAAGACTGAAGTCTACCTCTTGCACCACTGGAGAATGAGGTCACCTCTAGGGCACTGAGAAGAAAGTTTTTTCTACCAAACACAATTTGGTCTTTATTTCTGATTTATGACGAGCAATCCTTTATGTAGCTAGAGCAGGTTGATTACAATAGGAGGGTTTCCGGGATTGTGACAGTTTAGCTGTTGGAATTTCTAGGGGCAATATTCTAAGAAGGTAGTCTAAGTTTCAAGTTCAAGAACAGTATTGAAGTCTTGCACCTGCTAAGGATTAGAATGTTGTGAAAGTGCCACTTCTTGGTTGAAAAAAAAAAAAAAGCTTCAGGACTTCCGTCTTAACTCTGAGGTTTTTCTATAGTTTATCCCTAAGTGCTTTAAGAAGGACCCAGTTCTTTTTAAAGTGTTTACTGTTGGTCTGGCACAACAAATACCAGAAATAAAGGACAGAAACTGTTTTGTTTTTTTTTTAAAGGAAAAAGTTTAGGTGGTTTTGTTTAAAGAAATTCAGGCAGCAGGAAAAGAAAATGATATGTCTCTGAATTATAATTAGGTAAAAGCTTATCTTATCATGTTTCTGATTCAAGAAGTATACTGATGAATGACAATTCATGGACACATCAAGAAATTAAAACAACACTAATGCATAGCTATGTATATTTATAAGCTACAGACTTTTAAAATAACATATATATATATATATTTTCTGATTGATTCTAGCTCAAAAGCACAAATGTCCTTGCAAACAACGTTGGCTCTGAAAATCAAGCATTTCCAAATATTTGACTCAATTTTTATTCTCCCTCCATATTAATGAGGAGGAGCCCACAAGGAAGGATGAATGAAAGCCTGATCTTTTTTTTTTTTTTAACAGATACAGTCAGGAAATCAGATTTGGATAATACCAGAGGAATTGATCATCCTGAGCAAAACATTCTAAGAAACATTTGCTTATGGGTAGTTTGGGTGCTGAGATCCTGCCATCTACATGAATCTGTCCTAGTTTTATTTCTTCAAAATGTTCACGTATATGGGGAAAAAGTCACACAGTGAGAAAAATGTTTACAGACAAAAATAGCATTCAGATACATCATCATTTTATTACCAGTGGGTATTTAAATGAGTTGTGATATCATGAGCTTCTACGTGTATGATCATCTTTAAAATAAAGCATTGAAATTTCAATAATCTCAAAGATTCTATCCACCCTAGCTTTTCAATTAAAAAAAAAATTGTTCCATTCTCTCAGCTAGTCAATTAAGGTAGAATAAGTAGGAGAGAGGAAAAGGAAGCGCTTGCCCTTTGCCTCACTAGCTATGTGAAACTTTGTACATGAACAGAAGTTTTTTTTAAATGCCTATTACTTTTTCCATTCCCAACAGTTCTAATAAATCAAAGAGCATATTCTAGAAGTAGGTCTTTCTTAATACCCGCTGAAAACTTGACTTTTTTTTTTTTTGGTAATATTTTAGCAGTGTTGCATTTGACCAGCATTTAACAGAGTTCAGTATTCTGTCTTGTTCAAAAGCACAGATAGAAAGAAAGTAGGTCAAAAGATTAGGAGGAAAAAACATGGAAAATAGTAAGTCTGATTTTTATATCATTTATATTAGATTTTACTCTGTCCTTCAAAAAGATCCAGTCAAGAAACCACCTGGGCCACCATTCTTCCTCTGGTGGTA
Source organism: Halichoerus grypus (assembly GCF_964656455.1). NCBI lineage: Eukaryota > Metazoa > Chordata > Mammalia > Carnivora > Phocidae > Halichoerus > Halichoerus grypus. The sequence goes on from NC_135712.1 coordinate 141,806,961, forward strand.
GATTGTATTGAAATGACCAATAATTATCCATATAAATCATGGATTAAGGCATAAGCCAAAAAAGTCTTATTCAGTATTGAGAAAAACTAGATAATTTCCATAATGTTAGTATTTTTCAGTTAGAGAAGTTTGTATTTAGAACAATGAAAGAGGATATATATATATATATATATATATATATATATATGATATCTTGGAATGCATTCTATATTGAATATTGGAATTATAAATGATAAGCACTTTAGACACAACATAGATAAATCACATCAGAGGAAACAAAGTCATTAATGCTCTCTATTTAGATAAGGACAAAATGGCATGGGTGGATGTAAAAAATCATACGTGGTTGAACTTAGCTTTTTCATTAAAAAATAAACACATTTGATGTTAAGATAGTTCACTGTGTTTATTGTTTTTAAAAGTTTCCTTCCTTGTGGAACCTGTTTTCAGATGGACATTGTGTGTGCTTGTAGGGTGCTGTGATTACGCCAACAATGGACCATCCTATGTCAATGCAGCCAGCAAACATGATGGGCCCCCTGACACAACAGATGAATCATCTTTCATTGGGCACAACAGGAACGGTGAGTTGAAGAGTTGGTTTTGCTCTGTTTTCTTGGACTGCTTCAATAAGATGCGATGCTCTCTGTTTTTACTGGCGTTAATAGCAAAGCTGGCCCTGTGCCATTGACTAACACATGTTTCAGGTTCCAGTGTGAATAAGCTGCATTGTACATGCATATTCAATACTGGGGCACATTTACTCACATTGACAAGGCTGAAGTTTCCACTGTATTGCATTTAAATTTGTGTTACTTCTTGTTCAAATGACACAATGTACCAGGTATAATATCTGTTTATGGAAAGGTGTCTATGTATGCACCTGCAAATCTAGAACTTGTAACATAATACATCTGAGCCTGGTTTTCTTTTCCCCACATGCTTACCCACTTCAGCTAATGTATCATTCCCAGGTCATTCACAAGTCAGGCCAACCTTGACTCTGACTAATACATAGAGCTTGTTATTTACTTTCAATGTTTAAATCAATAAAAAGTAATTGAGAACCTGACATAATCCAGTTCTTTTCATCTTTGTTTTGAATATGTAGACAGATGTTGTTGAAAAAAGAAAGGAATCTAGTGTACTTGATGTTTTTTGATAGGTATTTTTGACAAGCCATTATTTTTCCTTAGGGAACAAAAGTATATAAAAAATGCTTATTACAACATTGATTTATAGCAACCATTTCGCATCATTAACAGAATTTTATTTCATTTTTAAAAGTCTATTCAAAGACAATTCCCTAAATGGTTAAGAGGGCAAATGTCTAATACAACCTGGAATACTACAATTTTGTTCATCATCAGTATAGATAACAATGAAAAACATCAAAATCCCAAAGCCAGTCTTTCATGTGACGCTATGGTAACAGGTTTTATTTTTTTTACAAACGTTAGTGCAGATTCATTTTTAAAGATGTAGAAATTTTTTAAAAAATCATTTTTCTGAGTGAGACAGCTTAATTATTACAGAAAGAGCACTGGACTAGGATTTGGGAGTACTAAACTCAAATCTTGACTGAGCACTGTTCTTTCACTCTGTCTTTGGGAAAATAATCTCTTCCAGTCTGTTTCCCTCTCTATCTGGTTGAGTATTGAGTGTGATGCCCTATGGGGGCCCTTGACTATCTGCCTCTATGACTTTAAGCCTATATGTCTCAGAGTCAGCACTTCTGTGATTCCTCACAGGTATGCTGGCATCATCTCCAAATATCTATGTACACTATGGACACTAGCTCTATATCAGAAATTTTACCTTAAAGCAGTGGCTTGCTTGCCACATAAATGTATTGACTGATAGGCTTTTTGGAATATAAGAAGTTTCTGACATGTCCACTGAGGCCACAAAAATCTGCTCTAAATAGGAAGAAAATCCATCTGCCTAATGGAAAGAGTCACATTGTTTCAATAAAGAGATTTAGTTTTATTAAAACAAAGTACCTACCTGAAGACCTCAGTTGCTGAACTTATAAAAAACAGTTGATGATACCTTACCTGTCTGAAGGCAGGGGCTGGATCAAATAATTTCTTAGGTCTCTGACCTAGACTTTCAAGTCATGTCTAAGACTACATTTAACTCTACACTGTGGTACAGCTAATTTTCATCAGGGAGATAATTTTTAGGAATGTGTATGGAAAGGTGTCTTTATGTACGCACCTGCAAATCTAGACCTTGTAACAATACATCTGAGCCTGGTTTTCTTTTCCCAGATGCTTACCCATTTCAGCTAATATGTCATTCCCAGGTCATTCACAAGTCAGGGGCCAACCTTGACTATGACTATAAACCCTGGAAATATATCATCAAATTTGGTCTATATTTATTCATGTCACAAACATAGTCATGTAATTTCCATAAACATTTAGTCACTTTGCTCATTTACTAACAAAGCAATTCCCAAGTTCACTGGGAGAAATTGAATTTTCTCTTGTCCACAGTGTTGATTTCCCTTCATATCAGCCTTTCTCTCCTTAAAAGATGATAAATTCTGAACAAGTGAAATAATGCAATCTTACGGTATTGAACGACAATCTAGACTCTGAGAAAAGAGTGAGTTATAATACAAAGTATAGAAAGAAACACTTGATAAATCCTACTTAGTTGAATCAAAAGCAAAACCAGCTAACTTGCTGAAATTCAGATTTGCCAACTAGAAAAAAATATAAGAGCTAAGTTAACTAAGAATATGACTGAATCCTTTAGAGAATTGAAAAATAAGCTAAAATATATAGAATAAAATCAGAATTACAATAGTTGCTGATTCAATAACATATATTATGATTAGTATTTGAGCATTTTCAACAAGAACACATATGAGATCATAATTTTTACCCAGCTAATAATAGCCAAATTACTAAATAATGATATATACTCCCTCCCTTTCTTAGAGAGTTTTAAGCAGGTGGCTTCTTTTTAACACCAAATTTCTTCTAATTTTTTTTCATTCTTTTCCTGCTTCACATTTATACTAAATAATGCCTAGGCACATCATAAGCTTTGTGTAAATTGATGTTTTGCCAAGGGTTAAAATTCCATAAGGTTCCGGAAAGCCAGAGAGAGAACACTATTACTTTGTTGATGTTTAGTGGTGTCCAGAATATGGCTATACTTTTTTTCTCAAACTGTCACTCTTAGACTTTGATATGCCATCATAGATTCCTTTTATCTAAACTTTTGATTGGCATGTGTAGTGGCTATTATGCAATTGAAATGGATTCTTTTAATCAAATTTCTCCACCTTACTGAATCTTTTCCATTGCTTTATCTATTGCTGGGAAGGTGGCTTGGTATCATGGAAAGAACAGTGGGCATTAGAATTAAACTTGAGTTCAAAGCTGGGCTCTGTCCCTTACTAGCTATGTGTGTTAGGTTACTTAACCTCTCTGAACTTTGATTTCCTCTTTTACCAAGGGGGAAAATAATATGTACATCCCAGTGGTGTTGTGTTAAATGGAATGATATGTGTAACATACCTAAAATAGTGTGCGACACCCGCTAGATGCTTATCAAATGAGCCGCCTTTATCCCTCTACCTCAAGTGGCTTCACAATGTGGCCATTCAGTCCAGGTCTCCAGAAAGGATGTAGAACGTTATCAAGGCCATAGTACAAGTCTCTGGCCCACTCTGTTTCATTTGGCATAACTTATTTCTTTCAAGTTTCTACTTCCTTAGCTTCTAACTCTTGCAGGATGGTAAACCCAAAAGTCCAGAGAAGCCGGCTAAGTCACATTAATGAATAAAGCTGATGAAGGTCAAGCAAAACGCCCTGGAAATATATCAGATTTGGTCTACGTTTATCATGTCACAAACATAGTCATGTAATATTAATACACATGATATTGGAGATTATATTTTAAATGAGAGATATTTTCATGCAATAATAATAACAGCTCTGCCTGAGTATGAGATGAATCAGTCACAGGGAGAGGGGGTACCTTGGCAGCCTTGTCTAAGGAGGGCAGCCCTGGCTGAACTCCAGACAGCTATTGCTACATGGGCATACTGACCCAAGGTGGCCTCACCTTCCAATTTTTTTAAGCTAAGCTAAGTATTTGCATTTTAATGGGCAATCTCCCTGTATTTGAATATCAGACCCAGTTTGTCCTAAGTGCTCTCAGTTTGTGACTCCTGCCCAAGGTTTTCCTGGTTCTCCTCTGATGTCTCTGGCCATTGCTTCTTCTTTGCTTCTACAGGCTGCTGAGCCAGGGTTTCATTTTTAACTTCTCATTCATATAAGATTTCCTTAAGCAACCTCATCCACTTTCATGGTTTTGAACTCTGCCTTCTAGAAATGCTGAAGACCCCTAAATCTGAGTCCTCAATGCTAACCTCATCTTAGACTTTTAAAATCACTTAACCAACAACTTGCTAAATAGCTCCATGTAAATCTCCTTCCAACATTTCAAAGTCAGTACAACCCAAACTAACCTCATGAGTTTCCCCGAACTTCCTTTCCACGGACCCTCTTCCTCTTATGTGTTTCTGCTCCTTATTTCTTCTCCAGCTAATCCCATGACCATTTGCCCAGGCAGTCAAATGCTACACTTAGGACTCAATCTTGACTCTTTCCTTTTCCCTCACCACCAGATGCAACTATTCAAGATCCACCAGTTCTGTCCCATATACATTTGTCAAATACATCCCTTCCTCCACATTTCTAGAGTCTCTACCCTGGGCCTCATTTGATTAATTTTAATAGTCTCCTAACTGCCCTTAGCTTGCTCCAATCCATTTTCTACCATGTTGCCACAGCCAGTCAATCTAAAATTATCTGACCCTGTTTCTCTCCTACCTGTAACTTCTCAGAGCCTTTCAGATGTCTGAGCTCCCAGAAACTCTGCAAGACAAGGTGTGAGCAGTGACAACTCTAGATTAGGACAGGAACCTTAATGCCAGAAACAGATAGGTCCCAAGGGCAGGGCAGAGAAAGATCCAGTAAATAATCCAGTAGGCAGGGATCAGGGTTGATGAGGGTTGGAGCCAGATTAGAATTTCCCATTTCTAGAAAGCGGGCCTGAGGCCACAGGTCATGTCCCACTTTTCTTTCTGAGATCCCTGGGATCAAGAAGTATATTAAGCCAAAGCCTCTTTTTTATCGTCATAAAATTAAATATATTTGATCCCCCATAACTAAATTTTGAAATGGGTACCATGTAGTTTGACTAACCTTTGTCTACCATTTGTCACCTCAAATGTTTATTGTTGAATTCTTTGCCCATTTTTAAACTGGATGGAAAATGTAGGCCTTAGGAGCAATGAATTTTAAGGAAGCAGTATAATTTTATCCCAGGACTCTGCTGACCTTGAAGAATTTTCTAGCTTTTCTGCTTTTGTTTATTTTCTTTTTCTTTTTCTTTTTTTTCTTTCTTTTTTTTTTTTTTTTGTCACAGGATTCCCTCTGTAGAACCAAAGCACTGTTATCCATAATTTCTTATCACTCCACTGTAAGCTTTAGCAGAAGCCACTGGGGATTTTACTGTGTTATGAGAACCTCCAAATTGCATGACAATCTTGTTTTACAAGTTTCTTATCTCCTTTTCATTTGTTCAGTTGGTGGCCACCAGTGGCTTACAATGTCACCAGAATCTGTTCAAAGAAATAAAAAGTTTTTGTTCTGTAGGCTCCTTATCTGCAGTTCTGTTTGTACTCTTGAATCCACTGGTGATTTGTGACATCATTGGAGTCCCATGGTGTAACCATAGCCACACACAAAGATAATCTTCTAATTGTAGTCCATTTGTTCACCATGGTTCTCTACATTTTTCAGTCACATCATTCCATTTTTATTGCTGTAAAATTCTAATGTATCAGGTGAAAATCCTGAACTATTCATTTTGCCTAGAGACTGTCTTTCTTCAAGTATTAGCTATGAATGTGAGTATTAAGATTGACAGTGATAAAAAGCAACATAGGATGTTAAGTGGACTCAGGATTAGGACCTAGTATTATAAATTCATAAATGGTAATGAGTATACTTTCAGGAAAATGTATCAATTAATTAAAAATGGTCAGATACAAGAAAGAAAATATAAGTAAAAGGAAATAGTTTTTAAAAATCTGTTTAGTCTTAGTGTAAGATAAATGAACTTTGATAGTAGTCTTATAAACAATAAATAAGTAGGCATTAAGTGAAAATCTAGTATTATGAAAGTTTATTTGCAAATATCAAGCTTTTGCTGTTTAAAAAATGGATTATGAATTAAAATACATTAGCAACAGAGTACAAAAGCCCCAATAGATAAAATGACGAAGAACATGAACAGATAGGTAATAAAGGAGCAACAGGATACCAAAAAACATATGAAAAAAGTAATTAAGGAAACAGCAAATTAATCAAATACTTACATGGACATACACACATAACCCATTAAATGAAGTTATCAAAATAAAACATATTGCTGATGAAGGTGTGAGGAAATAAACATTCTTAATCACTGACAGTGTGATGATAGAAATCTAAATTTGTAAAAATGTCAGTTGAATTTCAAGGTGGGCAGTCAAGACACTTCAAAACAGCTCTGCCAACTCACCACGCAGTTATAGTTTTGAGAAGGTATTCTATGGAGATATTCTAAAATAATAGAAGAGCCTTTAGACCTCAGAAATATCCCGCCCTGTGTTCTTTATAATGTCTAGTAAAGAAGAATGATCAAATAAATCATAATCCATTCATAAACCAGAATGTGAGGCGGCATGAAGTTATAAGAGTTTAAAATAGGAAAAGGATTATTTAGGATCTTAAATCAAAACAGCAGGATGTAAATTTGCACATGTGGAAATATAGTATCAACTATGAAAAAAAAATGTATGAAATAAGGCTGTAAGAAATACAAAATAAGTGTGGTTATTTCCAGATGATGAGATTAGAGATAATTTCTATTTTAATCATTATACTTTTCTGCATTCTGCAAGTATTCAACAATGAGCATGATTTACTTTTATGATTTATTTTTAAATGTTATAAATATATTCTTGGGAAATGACTAGTGACATGGTCATAAGATCAACTTTTTTTTTGATTTGTAGTAATAATATGTGATTGAAATTTTTTAAAAGGTACTAGGAAATACTACCAGTATTAATAAAATATTTGTAGGTCCTTTAAAAATGATTCTACTTATTCTAGATTTGGGGATTATAATTAACTCACATTCACATACCTGTTTTGAGACACAAAATAACTCATATCCAAGGTTTATTTGCATTTGAATCTTTGATCCATGTTGGGTTTTGCTGGTCAAAGTGCCTTGCAATGTCCAAGTTTTAATCTGTCTTCTCACATGCAATTTGCTCATGAGAGAGGGATTAACATTGTCCTTTTAGGGCAAGGAGATTAAATGGAGAAATTTGTGATAGTCCAAATTCAGTTATCAAGGAGGTGGGAAAATGAAGTTTGAGGTTTTGTTTTTAAAATGGAATGAATAATGGTCATGTGACTAGAATAAGGGTCGTAGAAGAGCATCTATTTAATCATGTTTTGGCAGTTTAGTTGAATGTGAGCAAGATCTGGTCCCTTTTACACAGTTTGCCCCTCTATGGGGAGTTGGGGCTGGATGAGAACTTTCCATTTTTAGAAGGGGGGCCTTGGGTCATAGGCAATGTCCCACTTTACTTTTTAAGATCCTTGGCTAAAGGAATTGTATTAAGCCAAAGTTTCATCTTTTTAAAAAGCAGATATATTTGGTTTCACATAACCTGAAATTTGGAAATGGATGCTATGTAGTTTAAATTAACCTTTCTCTACTATTTGCCACTTCCAAGGCTATGACACTTTGGAAAAAGACAGAACTCATCTGTTGAGTAGATTCTGTTCTATTTATCTCTGCTCTCACCATTCCAGCCCACAAAGCTCCTTGGCCTTGTCCAACAGCCACTGAGATCAGAGCCAGGGCTGAGTGATTACTAACGAAATTCTAGTTTCAAAAATGTATCAGTCTCCATAGAGTGTGGGAATATGGAAATTTTTCATTTATCTCTTTTAAAATTTTAGTTCTTTCTTTTGTTCTACAGAATTTCGTTTCACATTGTGCTCTGGGCCACTTCCAGATGGGCTGCCTTTTAGAACATGTGTGTCAGCCAGAGGGAGTAAAAATTTCACAGTGATTCCCCCATGTAGGGGCCAAAATGATGACAGATTGAGGAAGATGCCAGCGTCCTAGGATAGAATGTATTGCTCCAACAAGTCACATGGGGGCCTCCCAACATGTACCATGTGGCAGTATTGGGGACCATTGTACCAACTGTCAACCAGGGGTCATAGTGCCTTGAGTGTTTGAAGGCAGGGGGCTTAGGCAACCATATGACATACAGTGGGCACTTCCACGTTTTAGAGCTAAGATTCTATTTTATTTTCTTTTGTACTTCATTGCATTCTTTCTCATGCTCTTTTCATTCAAAGATTCAGTCCCAAGACAGGATTATGATACTCCACCAGCTGTTGTGTCAGGTAGGAAAATTCTAATTCCTTTAAGATTTGACTGGAGGGGAAAGATGGAGGTTGCCTGGTTTTCTCTAAAACTCTTTAAAGCAGTGATTCTCAATAGGGCTGGGTACAGGAATTTGAATTTCAGTTCTGGGATTGACAGCAGGGTAGCATATGTGGTTCAAAAAAGTATCTTTACTATTCCAACCCAGTTTTGTGTATGGAAAATAAGTATGTTGTTTTTTAAATAAAAAGTGAAAGCTCAAAGATATTTGGTCTGTGAAGAATACACAGAAAATAGAGTCTATGTTCTGTGTATCAGTGATTCTCAGTGTGAGAAGGATTCATTAGAATTTCTGGGAAGTGGGAGAAGGATATTTATGTTTACCAAAAGAGGGCACAAATTAATAAAAAAAATAGTTTGAGAAGCACTGCTTTAGAGACCAGAATTCTTTTGAAATCAGAAAGTCATTCCATTTTGCTTGCTCAGCACCCAGCATAGTGTCTGACACATAGTAGGTGCTTGATATAATTGTTTGTTGAATGAATCAAAAGTTCAAATTTGTTCCACAAATGGTATTTTGGATATTGAAAGAGAAGCTGCCAATGTTCCATTTGTACAACAAAGTGGCAGAGATTGTTTTGAGAATGCATTAGCATCTTGAGGATTTTAATTAGCAACATTTAAATTGTTTCATAAAATTCAGTGGTGCACTTTGTAAGGTGTATATGTATGTGAAGAGGTTGGTTTTTATTTTGAACTGCACAGATCTTCTGTGCTTTCACCTTAATTTTGAATTTTGTTTTCTTGCAAAGAGGAAAATGGGCACGATTTTTCATTCTTGTTGACTTTTTAAACTAAATAAAATACTGGCAGCCTGAGGAGCTTTGAACTCTTTGATCCTTTGATGTGTTAGATGATGAGGACATAAAATCTAAACCAAGAAGGGCATTGGTGTGACCGATCAAGAGACAAAGGCCAGAAATAGAATGAAAGAGCCCAAGGGGCAGTAAAGTCTGGCAACTGAACGGTGGTTTTCAAGCAGAGAACACTGTGTTCTTGACCACCTGGTTTCCCTGACCCAGCATCTGAAGGGTAATCCATTTCTCATGTCTTGTGGACTTGTTTAATTATGCTCATGGCTGAATACTCATCTTAAAAGTTCAGTTGAGAAACAATCAGTTAGCTCTCAGCTGTGAAGTCACTTTGGTCCTCTTGAAGATCTCTACAAGTTGTCATTAATTAAAATATCACTTATCTTTCCCAAAGTGTATTACCGGTCGTATCTTAACGTGCCTATTTCATTTAGGATATGGGATGCCCGGGAAGGGAAGATACTTTATTCAGTGCATACCGTCTTGACTTTGTTTAATATGTGGCTTCCACTCTTGATAATTCACCAATATTAATCATAGTGAAAGACACAAATTGGAACTTGCCTTCAACTAGGTTGTATGATTTCACTTTCAAGAACCAAATGAACAAGAACAACAAGGAAACATCAAAAGCATTTGCTAGATATCAGCCAGAGGTAGGGCTCTTACACAAATCAATTGAGGCAGGACATCTCACTGCTTGGAGCTCCCACCTAATTCCATAGACAGACAGGTACCACTGAAAGTTCTTCAACAGAGAAATGACTTGATCAAAGTAGTGCTTGAAGAAACTTAATCCAGCAATTTTGTGTGTGCTTAAGAAACAAAAAATAAGAATCACATAGTGTAGTTAGAAAAGCCAGGTATGATATCACTAGAATAAAAAAAAGTGCTAATATCCCAGCTGTAGAGTACAAAAGAAGGGACTAATATAGAAGTAACAGAAAAAATAAGATGGAGGCAGGATAGGAGTGTCACAGTCCCTTCCCCCTTTAAGTTTGGATTGGTGGTTTGACATATTATGAATTTGCACAGACGTCTTTGGCATCTTTGGTCTACAGCTAAATGAAAATAGACTACTTACCTTCCCAAAGTGTGTTAACTGTCCTGGTGGGCACAACTAGAATGACTTCTGAAGAATAATGTATCCTTTGCCCAACCCTTGACCAAATCAGGAAAGTAAAATGGGCAGAAGTGTTATAACAGTTTCTTCTCATATTCCCCAATATGCCCATATTGGACAACTCAAATAATAATCAATTCTTTGCCAGTGTCAGAACTGACTAAACTGCCATAATGCACCTGAGTTCAAGATGTCTGTTTGGTAATCTACAGAGACAAATCCAACCTAATATCATTCAATCAACCCATCAAACACTTACTGAACACCTTCTGAGTGCTAGGCACTACACACAAGTACTTGGGATACAAAGATGAATAGAAAATAGACCAAGGGTAAAAAATATCATGGTCTCATTTAATGTTGTTGTTGTTGTTATCATTGTTTGTGATGTTTAAGTGTATAAAGTATGAAGGAACTAAAATCTAGAATCTAAAAAGAAGAATCTAGAATCTAAAAAGAAGATCAGGAATAAAGTGAATTCTGATGGGGATTTGGAAGAATGAATAGGACGTTAGCAGTTGGACAAGACTGGGTAAAGTACATGAGGGGAATGGGACAGGATTGTAAACTCTTGGAGATAAAGATATATGGGGTGATTAGATGGTAGCAAGTCACTTGGCATTCTTGGGATGAAATGTCACACACAGACACTGAGGCTAGGTCAGGGTAAAGCTGATTTTAGGCAAAGACTCTTTCCTCTTTGAGTCACAGGTCACTTTGTTCTTTTTTTTATTCAAATAATATTTATCAGAAGCATACTATGTGGCCATCTTTGTGTTGGTGTTAGGGATACAACTTCCTTCTTAGAACCTAGGGTTTAATTAGGAATTCAGGTACAAACAGGTGATTCTCACACAGTATCAAAAGTATTTCTATGTAGACAAATATGTGATGTTTAAGATTGTAAATCCTTCAGTAAGGTGCCTAAATTCAGAATCTACTTATGTCACTAGTTGTAGAAACTTGGGAAATTTACTTAATTTCTCTGTAGCTTATATTACTTATCTGAGGAAATAATAATAATTACCTCATAAGGTTGTTGTGAGTATTAGAGGTGTTAAGATATATTAGCCCATGGGGCACCTGGGTGACTCAGTTGGTTAAACATCTGACTCTTGGTTTCGGCTCAGGTCAAAATTCTCAGGGTTGTGAGATCAAGCCCGGAGTTGGGCTCCGCACTGGGTGTAGAACCTGCTTAAGACTCTCTCACCCTCCCTCTGCCCCTCCCCCAGCTCACATGTGCTCCCACACTCTCTCTCTGTCTAAAATAAAATAAATAAATAATATATTTTAAAAAAGATATACAGCTCACTTAGAACAGATCCTGGAATAAAATAAGTGCTCAAGTGTTATTAGCAACAGCTATATATATATATATATATATATATACACACACACACACGTATATAGCTATATAGATATATACATGTATGTATATATATGTAGCTATATAGATATATACATATAAATGTATATATATACACATATATATGTATATATATGTCTATTTATAGAGTCTATATATGACTATTCTTGTTACAAGGTGCTATGGTGGCAAAAAGAAAAAAAAAATCAACATACAGTAGAGAAGTCAGAAAAAGTGGAAGAAACCTCTAAATGGAGACATAAGGAGACATGGGGATTAACCAAGTAAAAAATAAGTTGGAGAAGGAAAGTTTCAGACCAAGATGGCAGCATATACAAAAGCTCATGGGTATCAGGACATAGCAAATTCAGGGCAGTATAAATGGTCCAATGGCACAGAGACATATAAAAAGAGATGGGGAGTGGAGAAAATAAGCCCGGAGAAATAAGCTGGAGCAAAATCAACAGATATGATTACTTGAGGTCTGTCCTGATGGCAGTAAACAGTAAAAGGTTTTAAGTTGGAGACTGACATGACAGACCCCCTGGATACAGTGTAGTAAATGTGTTGAAGAGACATAAAATTAGAAAAGGGGGCCAGAACTCAAGAACATGAGCACAAAATGAAGTGGGCATTTGTTCAAGCTATGGAAATGAGAACACAGTATTGACAAACTTATGACGTATTAACTGACTGGCTGTCAGAATAGAAGGATAGAGAAGAGTTAGAGGTAGTTCCTTAAGGTCCTGGCCACTCAGTGGCCTGAGGTGTCATTTGCTGAGATCTGAACCAGAGGACAGAGGATCAAGTTTGGCGGGAAAGAGACCAAGTTCAGTATTGTACGTGTTGAGCTTCGGATGTCTATGAGGCATCCAAATGGAAATAATAAATATTTGGATGTGTGTGTCTGGAACTTAGAAGACAGCTACTAGCTAGAGATGAATTTTAGAGTTATCACCATGGAATTAAGTCTTGTCACCCAGATAATGTTCTTAGAATGAAGAGAAGTAGGCAGATCCTTGAACATATAGGCAGAAAAAGGAGCCCAAAATAAAGATTGGGAAAGACAACTATAGACATAGAAGGAAAACCAAGATTATGAGGTTTCAAATGAAGCCAAAGCAAGAACGTATTTCAAGAGAGGACTCTCCAGTAAGATGAGTCCTTCCATTGGATTTAGTTACATATGAGTCACTAGTCAATTTGATGGGAAGGGTAGAGACAGTGAATGTGCTGTATGGAAGTAGATGCCGCAAGTGCCAGAAACCTAACAGAGTTGGCTTTGAGGAAGAATAGACAAGATAGAACTAAAAACAAATGGAGAATGGAATTGATTGATGTTCTGATTTTTTTAGATGTTTTTAGATGGGGAAATATTTGGTCATGACAGAAAGAAGCCAGGAAAGTATTCTAAAGTTTGAAGATGTAACTCATGAAGGGCATGAGTGATATAACTAGGTCATTGAGGAAGGCAGACATCTCTTGTGGGAATGTGGGAAGATAGGAGGAAGGCTTGATATAAGTGCATATAAGTCTGTAAATGTAGGAATAGGATATTAAAGTATATTTATGAGATAAATACTATTTGTTTTTATGTGAAGTATTTAGTAGCATCTTCTGAGAGCAGGTGGGAAATGGCATGGGAAAGGATTTAAGAAGAACAGAGATTTGGAAAACTGTGGAGTAAGAAAGCCAACTACCAATATGTAGGAAGTTTGAAGGGCAATAGGGGAGGTCCATTAGAAGCTAAAGATTATGGATTTTTGTGATGCCAATCTGTGAAGATGATTGATTTTCTGCTGTAGTGATCAGTAGCCAAGAAGGCAGACAGGTGGATTAATCCAGGGCTAAGGTTTTACTGACTAGAGTGAGAAAAAGGCCAGTATGTGCTGACAGTATTGGCAAGATAGTGATTGAGTGACAAACCATAGTTTCCAGATCAACAGAAAGAGAAAAGTGGGCCATAGGGATGGGAGAGAGGGAGAAACAGGGAATATAGAGAACAGAGGTCTCGATGAGATATACAAAGTGGTCAGAAGAGAAGACTTGGTTTAAGATTATGGATAATGGGGGTGCCCGGGTGGCTCAGGTGGTTGAACATCTGCCTTCAGCTCTGGTCATGATCCCGGGATCCTGGGATTGAGCCCCACATCGGGCTCCTGGCTCAGCGGGGAGCCTGCTTCTCCCTCTCCCTCTGCCTCTCCCCATGCTCATGCTCTCTCTCTCTCTGTATCTCTGTGTCTCAAATGAATAAATAAAATCTTTAAAAAAAAAAAGATTATGGATAATGAAACATTTCTTAGCAAAGTCAAAGTCATGAAAGCAGGTGGTCAAAGGTGGACTTGAGGTGAAGGTGACAGAGGTTAAAGAAATCAAGCAATACGAATGTAAGAGACTGCTGTTTAAGTGGGTATTTTTGTAAGTCTGAATTTTTTTTGTTTTATTTGTTTTCTGACATTAATAAGATGTCAGCCAATCACTGATAGAACGGATAGAACATATTTCTGGAACATATTACAAAGACACTAAAGACTTCCTCTAAGAATTTTTAAAAATGAAGTTCTTTCCAGAACACTTGGAATATAGATCTAATTAAAGGCAGAAACATGTATCAGATCAGTGTTTTTCAGGGCATGATTTGTGGATCACCATGATACTTCCAATGATTTTAGGAATATAGGGGATCAAACTTGTTATTTTTACTCTAGCAGCTGTATAGTTACTTCAGTGTGAATTTGAATAACATAGAATAAGCTCACCAAACACATAGCTTAAGGGATACTTTGCTTAGGAAAGGTTTAAGGTAAATAGTTAAAATGTGAATACATTTTTTAAAAAAAATAATAATTCAGGAAGAATACAGGTGAGGCAAGAGTGGCGATGTCCAAAAAAAGTGGCTACAGTTTGGGAAATGTAGTCCTAGATTTATTTCACAGGACTCATCTCTCCTTGTCAAAGTCTCTGCTGCACCTCATCCAGCTTATTTCAAGGCCAGAAGACAGAGGCTGGAACTACCCTGTATATTTTCATGCAAAATCACAGGAGCCTATTCTCTTTTTAGTGTTTCTTTTCCCTAACAATTATAACTTTTTAAAAAGATCCTCCCATTTTAGGCAAATTTGAATGAAAAAAATGGCAAGTAAAACATCATTTTTTTTCTATTCACAGTTGGATTTTATGAGGAACAAAGGAAAACTACTGATAATTTGTTGTCAGATTCAGCTCTGAGCTCTGAGCTGACTTTCCCTGAAGGGCATCATCAAGAAATCAGGCAAAAGACTACTATGGACAGGAAACCAAAGTAGAACCAAAATTCATTCTTCTTTGCGAAAAACCTTAGAGTTCAAAACTTGAACCTGTGTTTGGGAAAAATGAAAAAAATAAAAAAGGAGCCAAAAAATTCATTGATAGGAATCTGTAGAACTTCTGGAACATATGCATTTTCTGTCATATCTTTTCTACACACCAGCTAAAATAGGTTGAAAGTAGTCAACGTTATCAGGGCAACTTCACAATGAGGTTTCACAGAAAAGGCATATGTAAATCACAATAGAGTTACACTCAGTTTGTTCAAATATGAACTTAAGTGTCAGATTTCTAGCCAGGGAGTCATGCTATAAGAATGAAGTCCTTCACAGAGGTACTTGCCTGGATTAAGACCAAATTCACTGCTAAAATCATGTGCAGTTTTTGCTGCACATTGTCTTTGCTAGTCAGTAACATCAGTTTGCATTAGAAATTAATGCATTGCATTAATTTGGAATTGGTCATGCTCTACCAAAGATTTGGTTGAAGCCTACCTGTGTACTGCCTCTTCTTGAATGGGAATCACTTTATAAACCTAGCTCATAATTGGGGACAGGGGCGTATTTGAGCTATTTCAAAGAACAAAACCATTTTTCAAGCTCTAAATAAAATTTGTTTTCATGGATACCATGAGCTAATTACAAATGATTTCCATCTCTTAATTAAAAATTAGGTCCATTAGTACCTCCAATTAACAACAATTAGCCATTAAATTGCATTTACTGTAAAAGACCTGACACAGAGTTATGTGCTCCTGCAAGCCATGCATGAAAATCGGTCTCATTTCTTTGCTCAAATATTGTGCATCTATTTTAATTACAAAACTGCATTTGTTTAAATATACTAATTGATTGTTTCTTTTCAATAAATTCTAATAAGGGAGACTTTGTTCTACTTATTATTCACTCATTCAACTAATATTTATGAGCTCCTAGAGTGCTATAAGGAACCAAAGGCTAGATGGTATAAAATAGAGATGTACCCATTTCCTTCAAAGAACGTGGAATCTAACAACAGAGCACAGGGCTGTAATGACTTATATAACACAGCATGCAACAGATATCATAAAAGCAGTTTGCAGAAAAGACTTTGTATGAGTATTTGACAAATAGGCATGTGCATGCTGTCATTGTGTTCCTGCTAGTGCATTTATATTGTTCACTACATTACAAAAATAAAGCCTTAAACACTTTTCCTATGGGGCCACAATGTTTTACTGCTTTATTCAAGTAACCGATAAATAAAGGGAGCTTAAGTCAATCGACTGTTCTGATATATAAACATCACTAATGTAGCCCAATTTGGGGAGGGGGTGCGTATGGAGGGAGTTGGGATAGAAGGATGCAAAATTTTTGTCTTATCTTCTAATCCAGCAAGTTTTTTCTGTAAAAGTCCATACTATAAATATTTTAGGCTTTGACGGCCATAGAGTGTATCATAATGACTCAACTCTGCCTTAGGGGTGAAAACAGCCACAGACTGTGTATAAATGGATGAGTATGGCTATATCCCAATAAAGCTTTATTTATAAAAATGGCAACAAGCTGGATTTAGCCTATGGGTTATATAGTTTGCCCACCCCTGCTCTAATCAATTCATTTCACAAGTATTCCAAGTTAAATACTATACTGACATCAAAATAAGCATGAAGTACATTTCATTTTAAAGTTGGCATTTTTGTGTTTTTTTATTTCATGAAAGGCATACAGAATATCAGAAAAGCAGAGGTGGGAGAGGTTGAGATAAAGACACAGAGAGCCATTTCTTAATATTTTAGTGTGTACAGCATAATTGTTTGTGGTACTGAAGTATTAAAACTCTGAGTACCTTTTTTTTTTTTTTTAATTTCTCACATACTCATCATCTCTGGGTTTCCTGGGACTTATTTGTTTGGACCAGCAATGGGGGATTATCAACCAGGAAAATTAAATATATATTCTGTTTAATATCCTCTTGATGGCTTTTAGAATTCTGTGCTTTTAGAAATCTATAGAAAAGGTAAGAGGTCATCCAAACGGATTTGTAGTAAAAATATATTTTACATCTTTGTCACACCACCTAGCCTGGTATTCTCATGGCCCTTGTGGTTGATTGGCGTCCACTGAAGTCATTCTTGATTTGTCAGTACTAGCTAGTTATTCTGTTTCCCCCTGGGTAACCACATGCCTGAGTACTGCATAGTGCTTTGCACTCAAGGTGAAGGCAAGCTTTCCTGGTTTCGTCTAAAGACTTAACGCTGCAATAAGGCAGGCCTGGGAGGGCTGGAGATAGTACTGCCCTTCTATGGCAGGGTCAGAGCGAATTTCCCTGCGTGAAGCAGCACACACAAGACGTGGAGAGGCAGCATCCAAAATGCTGTCTCTTTACAGCAGAATCCTCCTCAGTGAGTGGCAGCGATGGGCCTAGGGCATTCCACAGCATCAGGGACATAGTGTCACTTGGTACCCCAACCATCCCCAAGGGCAGTACCTGTGTGATGGCAGCAGAGGAAGAGAGCATTTTCAAGACGAGGATCGATACTAAAGGAAGCTAACTGCATGTGCGGGAATCAGCACATCTGGTCCTGAAAGCACGTGGTTCCCTTTTTAATCAACGGCACGAAGTAGGCACGGGAGGTTCCTGCCAGAGAATCCAACCCTGACTTGACTATCATGCAGCACTTGCCAGAGGCGGGCTGGAGACATCTGATCCTGGAGAGACACGGCCTGACAGACATGCCAACATTTCTCTAGACTCTGTTAAATTAGTTTATCAGAAAGCAAAATACCTGAACCGTGTGATTATACATCCCCATAGAAATGCTTTCTCAGAGTTAAAATGTAATGTTTTAACCTCTTCTTTCTTAGAAGGGTGACACATGACACAGACACTTAAACCACATCACTAGCTTTCTAGAGACACTACAGTGGAAGTAATTGTCCATTATTTTACCCAATGTTACCTTAAAGAAGCCGATGAGGAATTGCTGCTTGAGTTCAGTGCCTCGGCAAGTATCTCTCTCCAGATGAGCAGATATCCTTCTTTTTAACTGACATTCTAAAGTACATAACTTAATCTATTTCCCTTTTGGCCCTGGCTATCAACACAGTTCGAGTCAGATGCAGTACATTGCAAACGTTCCCAGTGGCATGTTCTCTTGATTGCTCTTGACTCTTCATTGATTTGTTGGTGTTTTTAATTGTGCTTTTTAATATCGTGCTTAATTATTTAAACCCTTCACAGATTTGACTTGGAAATACAAAAGCTCTCATTTTTGTGGTAAAAAGCATAAGTGAAAAAAATGCTAACGGGCTCAGGGAAGTTTGTGTGCTGTAAAGTCTCAGTGGCAAGATAAAATGCAAGATGATTGTGATGATGTGTTGATCTGATCTAAAAATTGGCCAGCAGGCAGATTTCATTTATTCACACACATGCAACTTGGAATAAAAAAAAGGATGGTATCATAATTAGAAATGGCTTTCAGAGTCAAGAAGGTATATGTGATTCCTGGTCCAACTACTTAATAATTATTTCCCAATAAATTTTACTTAAATTTTCCAAAGCTTACTTTTCCCCTCCTTAAGTACAGAGAGTGCATTAGCACCTCTCTGTGTGTACTTATGTGAGGACTGAGATGACCTATCTAAAGTACTTAGTACATGCCTGAGTCATAATAGATATTAAATAACTGAGGCTTCCTTTTCTTTTCCTTTCCCTGAATTCAGGGAAGTATGTTGGACTTTTTGAAGTGTCACTAACCTTACATTTGCCGTAAGAGATTGGCTGAACCAATGCTATTTTATTTTTTTATTTTTATTTTTTTTAAAGATTTTATTTATTTATTTGACAGAGAGAGACACAGCGAGAGAGGGAACACAAGCAGGGGGAGTGGGAGAGGGAGAAGCAGGCTTCCTGCCGAGCAGGGAGCCCGATGCGGGGCTCGATCCCAGGACCCTGGGATCATGACCTGAGCCGAAGGCAGTCGCTTAACAACTGAGCCACCCAGGCGCCCCTGAACCAATGCTATTTTAAAATAGAGTTCCCAAGCCCAGTATCTAACAATAGAAGAACTATTAAAGGAGTTGACTTTATATCTTCCCTATTGTCTGAACTATGATAATATTATTAGTTGAATTAATATAATAAATAAAATTTAAACATTTTTTAACAACATGAGAAAATAATATTCATAATGTAAAGTGGGAAAGGTGACAAAATTGAACCACCGTTATAATTTTGAGTCCTAAACGTGCGTGTGAAGCTAAACAAGAGTGCATTACCTAATTATCATATGTATTTTTAATTTTTTTCTAAGCTTTTTGAAATGTTGCTTTGCAGCTTGTATCATTTACTAAAATGTTAACAGCACAGTCTTTCAATATATCTAGTATTGGAGAGATATTTATAGACAAAGAAAATGAGTGTATTAGTATACAGATGATAATAATGATGATTGTCATGATTAGATCATGCAGTGGTAGCATCGGTGACCTCTAAAATTTTCCCCACTTCTATTCTTATATCTCAACACTATGGCGTTTATGGTAGAATTAAAAGAAACCTATTTCTTTGATAAAAGTGGCACCGAATTTTTGAGCAATTCTGTAGCCTCAAGTCAGTCTTAATTTTTTATGTGAATTCATCATCCACCTACCAGATGGTGCATCTTCACAATCAGTTGACCACTGCTTTTAACATTGCCCATATTGAAATCATATTTCAAATGATATATTGTGTCCCTGGCATGCAGGGACAACCTAAAATCTTCTCAGTTTATTTAATGGGAGACTTCCAGTCTCTTGTGGTTTATGGAATTGATAAAATATGTTTGAAATTAGGATCATATATAATATACTTTAATTACATGTGGATATTAAGTCTAATTCCATGAGTTTTAATACGTATATATATACACATACAATTATATGTGTATATATATGTTCATATGTGTACACCTTTAAAATGTACATTTAAAATAAAAATCTGCTTTTGGAGATAATTGGTTTTCCCAAGTTGCAGATCACAAAATATTTATTCAAGTCCACTTGCCATCCAAGATGCTGCTTATACATCCTTCTTTTCTACTACTAACTTTCATTCATTTTGATAATGTGGAATATATCACAAACAGTATATTACTTCTTATCAGGCTGGATCTTCTTTTTTACTTGTCTGAACTGTGCACTTTGGTGCACTCACTGTGATTTAGCTTTGATACAATATTGATTGCAAAACCATCAGCTATCTGACCTAGATACTACATATCAAAAACAATAATCAAGTTTCCCATCAAGTTTCCTTAAAAATGAAAAACAAAAAGTTGAAAAGATTTTAAAACAATGGTGCCCTTTAATTTACATGCAATGGACATAATTCAGCTGGCAGCAGAATTATGTTGGATTCAGGGTAATGGATTGCAGGCCCCTATAAGGCATAAATTTAATTACTTTATGTGCCTGCGCTGCATCCAGCATTCTGCCCAAGAGACTCAGATCTGGGAAAGTACAGGACTCCAGATTCAGGAAATGGGAATTTCATTCATAATTGAGCAGTTACTTTAGCAAGTCAAATATGTGGAGTTGGTTTAAAAAAAAATCATTGAGGTTTTTGAGATATTTGTTCTGGAAGATTAAAGCCTACTAGCCAAAGAAGACCAGAAACC
Organism: Halichoerus grypus; assembly: GCF_964656455.1. Taxonomy (NCBI): domain Eukaryota; kingdom Metazoa; phylum Chordata; class Mammalia; order Carnivora; family Phocidae; genus Halichoerus; species Halichoerus grypus. The sequence goes on from NC_135712.1 coordinate 141,827,759, forward strand.
AACTATAGTCAAATAAAATTAGATTTACTAGCTTGAAAAATGAGGGAAAAGTTGCAGGTGAACCACAGAACATCTCAGAAGAGGGAATTTGGAGGGACTTATAGGATTCAAACTTGTATAGTAGGACTTTGGGAAGGGCTTCAGGAAGTGAGTTTATTCTGCATTGGGTGCTGTCAGGAAGTGGGGGTGCAACTGAATGATTGGGTGTCTTAGTAAGTATTGTCTACTAAGTGAGAGGAACAAAGCAAAGCTAGAGTTAACATTGGTTATGATGCAGTAGTCACTCACATTAGACAGAAAAGGGAGGTATTTAATTGTTTTTAGGTTTGCAAAATGCCCTTGCCTCCCTCTGTCCTTTATCCCCCAGTCATCAAATGTTCTTGTCTGATAATTGTTGATAATTCTTAAAAATTGTTTAATTGGGAATACTATGACCTTGCTAATAGCTCCTAGCTAATTAAAGATCATTTGAAACATTTCCATAAATTCTTTCCTTATCTAAAGGCCAATTATAATGTTGCCTGATAAAAATATAGCAGAACATTCAATGGCCTTGATAAAAGGTCAGTACAAACATGAGATAGGTCAAAATGTGTTTTATTTATCATAAGCATTGAGTGTACATGGAAAGTACTGCTAATGCAAAAATGAATCTCTGTACACAAAGAATACCTTATGTTCAAGATGCTGTGCTAAGTACTCTATGTGGATTGATTGGTTACATTTGATCATCACAACCATCCAGTAAGGAAGTTTCTGTGTCCTCTACAAAATGATTCTTTACAAGATCAGCTGGATCCCCTACTCATATTTATGCTCCTTCAGCTGTTTTAAACTTTTCAGCCTTCTCAAGTTCCATACACAAGTCTTGCCATTTATGCTCAGAAGATGGCTACCTCCTCCTTTATGAGAAGATGAATACCATATTTGATCGGATCTCCCACAAATGTTTTCTCTTTACTTCAAATGTCTCTTTCTTCATTCTTCCTCTCTTCCTATCCTTTTGTATTTTGTCAAGTCATGGCCTTTTCTTTGTCAATGTTAACCCTTCCTTCTATGTTCTTGTTTTCATGTCCTAACCTCTGATGTTCTTACAGCAGTGATCCCACATACACCTTCTTCAACATATACTTATCTATTGATGACATTTCCTCTGCTCAAACAAAAACAAAAGGTGTAGATTCTTTCTATCTTGTTTTCCAGAGTACTGGTCTTAGGGTACTTTGCTTTTCTTTGTTCTCTTCCTCAGTGAAGTTGTCTGCTTCCTCAGCTTTAACCATCATGTAGATGACCTCTCTTTTACTTGTTTACTTGATGATGTTTACTTGTTTACCAAATCTCAATTGCTCATCCCATCCCTTGAATTCCATGCCCCTGGTTCTAGATACCTCCCAAATGTCCCCCTTCCTCTTCCACCACCCTTGGCTGGCCCACTGAAGCCCAGACTTCATATTCACAATTCAAGACTCAATCTTTCCTCCCAGTCTACTTTCTCCCACAGACTTCCCTATGGTTCAAGCAAACCACTTTCAGTATTATTTCTCTAAGACAAGATTTTCAACATGAAGTCTATCTATGAGTTTAGGATTGTTATGTTCTTTGACAGTGGCTTGGATTATATATAACTCTTCCTTTTGGGTGAGAACCACATGATTTAATACTCAACTGAGCTTGAGTAGAATAGAAAATCTCTTATAAATTGTCAGGTCATTTTTCTTGCCAAGATATTGTGCTTCAAAGTTCAGAGACATTTTGGCTCACTCTTCCCCACATGCAGCTTTCCTTTCTTTCTTTTTTTTTTTTTAATTCCACAATATACTTTGAATCTGCTCTCCATCTGAATTGTATTCCATTCTATTACCCCAGTCCAGGTTGGGTCCTTTTTACCTTCTAATTTTATTTTTGAAAAGTCAATACCTGGCCTTTCTTACTTAGCCTTCACACAAATGCCTGAATAAACTTTGAGATTAACATTTTTACTTTAACTTGATCAGCAAGGATATGATCTTCATATAACAATTGGGAGTTACTTAGTAAATAACTATCCCTACTCTATTCTTTTACTGCCAGGGAGAGTGTACAGATTAGATCTCTGAATCTAATGTCAACTTTTCTTTTTTTTTTTTTTTAAAGATTTTATTTATTTATTTGACAGAGAGAGACACAGCAAGAGAGGGAACACAAGCAGGGGGAGTGGGAGAAGCAGGCTTCCCGAGGAGCAGGGAGCCTGATGTGGGGCTCGATCCCAGGACCCTGGGATCATGACCTGAGCCGAAGGCAGACACTTAACGACTGAGTCACCCAGGCGCCCCTAATATCAACTTTTCTAATAGCAACACTCAAATTTGGAAACCAGTACATACCAGAAATGTGACACTACTCAAAGCTATGGGGACTTACAGAGATTACTCTACAGGGACGTGGGTGTTAAAACAGCGTCATATTGTAGAACCACAGTGGTGATTGCTCATTGTTCTCTGTGTGAGTGCAGACCTAAATTTTTCCTGGGAAGAATCTTATCTTTTCTGCAGCTAACCTCCAAATAGTGGGAGGTCTATTTTGGGTGGAGTGAGTGGGTTTTCTTAAATTCTTCTTAGCTTCTTCAATTTGACACTGTCTATCCCATGCCAAGTTCAGCATTGGGACTTTTGTGTTACCAACAGCAAAGAAAGCCACATTCCAAGTCCTTGTCAAGAAGTACAGTGCCAGAGTCACTAATGCTCATACCTTTCAGAACCTTGGCTAAAGGAAAATAATATTTTTGGAGGAATATTTGGATAATATGCCATATATCCATTCTCCTTAGTTATTCTAAATTATAGCCTTGGATTAAGAAGCTGTCTTACCTGGAATTCTGGGTCCCACTGACCCCCTGAAAAATAGCTTTTTCTCAAGTATGCATTGGCACAATGCCATTCACTTCCATTTGAAGGACACTATAATAATAGCCCTTGGAAACTTACTTTGCTTACTTTAGAGCTTTTGCTCCTTAAACTACACAGTATCTGCTCTTTTCTGACCCACGGGAGAAATGTCTCTCTCGCCTCCATATTTGGAATTATTCTTCTATGCATCTGATTTATTTTCTTACCTAATGGACACAGTATCGTGTAATTCATTGCTAACTAACTCTGATGAATTTTAATGGCCTTGCTGACTTCATCTTACTTTTTTCCCTTCATCTCATTTTTCTCACTCATTTGATACTACAACATTTTGTACAATTTTGGAAGCTGCCTTAAATCCTTTTTGGGAGCAAGCTGAGCTATAATTAAATAAATGAGTGGAGACTCCGAATGTATAATATTCTTAGTCATGAGCCACAACTCAAAGTGTGCAAGAGTTAAGAAGGACTCATCAACCTTGTGTTGGAGACTGCCACTGTATAATCCTCAAGCTACTCTTCCAACTGCTTTTCCTACCATGTGCCTCCATAATTATTTTCTTTCACTGGTCACAGTTATTTGTAGGATATGTTTGACTGTGAGCAGTTTCTTTCTTGCTTGGCCTGTGCTGACTTTCTACTTCTTCTCTGCCACATCTGTAGTTTCTGCTGGTCAAATCTTACTCATCTTTAACAATGTCTCTGCCATGAATCTCTTCCCAATTTTCACAGCCAGATGTGATGTCACTTCAGTTTGAAAATTCCAAGTCCTCTGTTAACACCTGTTGTACTCCCCCTGACAGTATTGTATATTCCTCGCCACCTCTCCACCCCATCTTGAGATTGCAGGTCCCTGGAGCTTTGGAGTTCAAGAACTGTGCTAGTCCCATTATGCCTAGTTGTACTAAAGCTCAAATTTTTGATGAAAATAAAAGTCTTTAAATAAGGTCTCACCCTCAAGGACAGACTTCAGTGTTGACTTTTACTCCAAATAAATTTAAAAGACCAAATGTGAAGGTAATACTAAGCTAGTCAGAGGCCTGAATTTTCTCTAATAGGCCTAAAATTTAGGACAATTTTTCCCCCCAGAGAGTTACTCTAATTAACTCTCATCCCTTGACAGGATTACCATGGCATCCATCTGACTGGTCTTGCTGATTCAAGCCTTAACCCACCGCAATCCCTTCTCTCAACAACCACCAGCGTCATCTTTCTAAAACTGTTTCAAGTCCTTCCACAGCCTTCAAAACTTCCTCCTCAGTCCTTAGTCCCTGCCACAAGGTCCTTCATGATCCTCATGGCTACTTCTCCACACTCATCTCTCACTACTTCTGTGCTCCAGGCATAATTGCTTTCAATTTGCAGGATGGGCCAAGCTTCTAGGGTCTTTGCCTAAGTGGAAATATAACTATGAGTCGTCCCTCTGTCTAGATGCTCTGTCTAGATGTCTAATGTTTTTCCCTCTACTCTTCAATTTGCTAATTCAGGCTTGTTTTCCAGGGATTGTCTCAGATGCTTTTTTTTTTTTTTTCTTGAAGTCTCCTTTATCTTTCTATCTTGTCTTAGATGGCATTTTTCTTATTCTTTTAGGTTCCTCAGAGTATCTTCATCATAACATTTAACACACTGAACCATCATTTTCTGTTTAATTATATTTCTTTCCCTCTAGAGTGAGGACTATAAACTCCTTCAAAGCAGGGACTACTTATATTTACCTTATTTCCCTGTTACCCAGCACCGTCTGAGTAGGTGTTTAATAAATATTTGTTGGTTGAATAAATGATGCCCACATGTAAGAATGCTGATTTGGTAGACACACCTATATAATCCTAACCTGAACTTCAAAAAAAATTAAAATAGTAAAAGGAAAACAGAATTCCCAAGAATTTTGGAAATTTGAATGAACAACTAAATGCAGAGAGCTTTCTGAATGGGATAGGAAAATCTCATGAACAAGAAGGTGGAAGAAAAAGTGAAAAAATTTGGAGGAAATGGAATTATTGGGGAAGGAGTCTTAATGAAATAATTTAAAATGTTGGTGGAAACCCACAAAGTGTCTGTTAGAAATATGACTGCCCTTCAGCAATGCTGCTTATCTAGAAGATTTCATTTTGTTAATTGTCTTCCCTAGATAACCATCATATTCATTTATCTTACTAACATCATTATAATTGATTCCCCAGAGTCACCTTCTGGAAGTACTTTCATACCCTTTTTGTTGCCTAGGCCCCTCACAAGTACACCACTGCAAACACACTGGTCCCAATGACATAGCATCTTTGCCTAATTTGTGTGTGTGTGTGTGTGTGTGTGTGTGTTAATTCTTCAATGGCCTGTGTCATACCTTTTGCATATTGTCTAAAAGACATGCATCCAGGTGCCTCATACTCATTGTGACTGGCAATCAGGACAATTAATGGCCTTTAGTTCTTTTTCATTAATGCAATGGAAAAGCACCATGCCCAATCCATTAGTGATGCACTATTATATTAAGAGCTTACTTAAGAAACACAGCCAGCCAGTGGACATAAGGCTGGTTTCCCTTAAATAGGATTTTCAGCCATGATCAAACAAAGCACCTTTTCATCTAGCAGAAAAGTTGCTGCTCTCTCCCTGTTTCTCTTTCTCACTGTGTTTTGTCCTAATTTATCCTGGCAGTCCATAAGGAACTTAACTAATGTTTTCTAAATGACATTGAAAATTCTTGAAGATTAACAGTGTTCATAGGGATAAAATATCAATTTGTCTTTTGAAAACTTCTCTTTGATTGTTCCTGTCTGTGGGTTTTAGTTTCTTGAATTCCTTACTCTTAAAGAGATATTTTTCCTCTTGATTTTTCTCACTATGAAACTGGTTATAAGTATAAAATAAGCAGCCATTCTGTTTGGGTTTATTTTTTATTATTATTCTTTTAGCATTCATGCAGATAAAACTCCCCTGTTATTTTCATTCCTTTAGGAAATTATGTTTGATTGATGGCCTTGAACTTGGCTAGTTTAGGCAAGATTTGAGGATTTTTTAATCCCCTAAACTCAATTGGATTATTTTGCCCCTAGCTGATAGTATAAGGTGTCTGTTCGCATTAAAACTCCCACCACTGGCATTTTTACTTATCACCCAAGCCATTTAAGGCTTCAAGTTCATTTGAAGAACTAATTCCATGTGATGTTAAAGCGCGTAAGTGTGTATAAGGCCTAGTTTCTAAAATACCTTTCCTTGGAAAGCTCATCAAGAGTGGAATGCAACCACTCAGCCACAACAAAGGACATCAACCTCATAGGACTTTTTCTGTAATCACTAATTTATATGTTTAAAACAATGAGTCTTAACATAAGTAATACAACCAAAGAGTTCTTGTTAAAGCATGGAAAGTGCAGTTTTTGTGTTCACTTCTGCAGTGAGCTCCTGTCACCACTTTTTCTCACTGTAGCCCACTCTCAGTGGCCACACAGGAGGAGAAGACATGAGAACCTGACAGCACAGCACAAGGACCTGATCCTGTGCCTATGCTGGGCAGGCAGCACACAGTGCCGGGATGAATATAGCTTTGAGGAATGTCAGCATTTAGATCCCACCCCCCAGTGCTCTTTCTGGGGCCTCTCTGGAGCTGAAAAGGCAGCTGAGACTGTGTGAGCTTGATGGGAAATTAGAATAATCATAACAGAGACTTTCATTTTACTCACTTTCTAGGATTCCAAGTTTACAACTTCACATTTTCAGTTCTCTGCCATTGGTTCTCAAGATGTGGTCCTAGACCAGTAGAATCAGCACCTCCTAAAAACTTGTTAGAAACACAACGCTTAGGCCCACTATCATCGTCTCGTATAAGTCATCCAGGTGATTATGATGCTCATTCAAGATTGAGAACCGCTCCAAGCCAGTCAGCCAATCACAGGCAGGTGAAGGGGGTAAGGTTGGACTAAATAAGACAATGGAAGGAACAAAACTGATGGTGGAATAAAAGAAGAATGTTAATTGTCTTCCATTATTCATACTCTTTTCTTCCTCCCAGAATTCTATTATACATTGTTGTTGTACAATTTCCTTCCTTTGGTGTGAATTTTTTTTTAAACTAACAAAATTTGACTTGGAATGTGAGTACAGGGAGAACCAGAGAAATCCCTATGTGAATTTATGCAGTCTACTCAAACTATCTGGATTCATGGCCTATAATGATAGATTTAGGAAATCCTGGAAAATGAAATCAAATGAATCGGTATATTTGCATGGTGTGCACATTCACTATGGCGTGGTTACCCATGTTAGTTATGTGGTTACTTCAGGGAGGTCTTAGTAATGTTAAAGTTCTATTTTAAAAGGACCAAGACTCATATGCAATATATATAAATATATAGAAGTAATCATACCATGTCAACAACCATCTCCCTCTCTAGAACATTCCTTTGAGCCTCTAGTAATTAGAACAGTGACTGAATTGGCCCTTTTTATTTTCCACTGGTGTCAAATACAGTTAAAATGATTATAGTGTACTTGGATACTAAGGCTCTTTTTGTAACTGGCAGCATCTAATCCTGATTATTTACTGTTTGTATTTCTAAAATATGAAAAAGTAGAAGCAGAGCTTTCAGCTGAGTTCCCAGTTTCACACCCAGGATGACCTTCATTGTCTACAGACTCAATGTGACTTATTGCTAATGAGGACAGTTGTACTTTCCTCCTGTCCATGAACCCTAACCCTCTTTTTGCCAGTGCTGCAGAAAGAATCCTGTGTACAATTGGGAAGAACATTTTTTACCTACATCCCATGTCTTTACAATTTTTTACAATTCCTTTGGGGATACACACACACACACACACACACACACACACACACACACACACACACACACATATATACATACACACGCTTACACACACATATCTATGTCTCTGTTTTACTTTCCTGTTCTTAATGCAAGATAAAACTCCAAGGAAGAATGATAGAAATACAGAGTACAGAATTTGAATGTATCACTTAAACTTTATTAATCTTTTAGTCATTATGTGAAATATAGATTTCCTTATAGAACATATTTAAGCATAACTTCCCAAACAACTACAAGAGTAGCAGATTTAAAATTTTGTGGCATATTAGAATCACCGGGGGAGCTTTAAATATCCAACCACCCAGGCTATGCTCCAGGCTCATTAGATCAGGTTATCTGTAGGTGGGACCCAGGCCACCAGTATTTTGTTAAAGCTGCCCAGGTGATTCCAATGTAAAGTCAAGCT